>NC_090702.1:2227104-2377104 GCF_040954835.1 Lepisosteus oculatus
TTCACATAAAGCTCTGGAGCACCTTGGTACCCTGGTACGGACAAGGAGGACAGGTGTCATTGCAGGTCAGACACTATTGACAGGGGGGTTTTAGCACAGGTGTGGTGCAGAGAGACAAATGAAGGTTAATTGGTACCCAGACCGGTGATTAAATCTCGCTCGTAGAAGTGAATTCATTGACGGGGGAGGAAAAATGGATAAATTCCTCAGGAATTGTGAGCTTTGCGAGTCGGCACTCTGTTATTAACCCCTAGTCTCACCACAGGCGAGGGCGAGAGTTGGTGAGAATTGTGACGCAGGGCAGCCCTTCCTGCTCACTAGTCCCTGCGATGGACGAGGGGACAAGGACAGGTTGTGCAGCAGACGTTTCGCCGCAGGAATGTTCCAACCTGATCTGCGGGCAGAGTTAACGAGTAAGGAGTATTTATCAGCAAGACAAAGAGCGATATTCCTGCTGGAGGAGAAGAGCTGGATTCACAAGCCTGCTTGTCTACAGAGTCACAGGCCCGCCTCACCCCACCGGAGGTCTTGTTGGCCTGGTTCTGAATCACAGAGCCCGGTGTGGCGCGGACCTGGACATGTCCTCTGTTTTGTGATTGAAATTGGAGGTTTTACACGTTACTGTGGTACATTTTACTTTCACGGCGGTGAAGCAACAAAGCAGCAGTGAGACTTTCTCAGCTCGAGACGCCACACCAGATCAATTTAAAAGAACCTGCTCTCATACCGCAGAGCAGGAAATAACCTGGACTTCAAGCCTGCAGCCCTGAGGTTGGTGTGAGAAAGGTTTGACTCAATTTTGGAACATTTTGGCCAAAAATCCATTAGCTCGGCAGAACACGGTTGGTTGGAAGGGCATGGAACTTACTGCCTGTTTGCACCATGAGCAGCTGATCGCGACGATCTCTTTGCTGTGGAAGGAGAACTTCTGCTGGAAACTCTGGGGAGGAGACAGGAAGCAGATTAAACAATTCCAGGTCAACCCGTGACGATCTAACAGGTTTTACAGCTCAAACAGCGTTATGCCATGTTGTCCCACACAGTTCATCACCTGGGTATAATTTCATAGAGGGAGGCACAGAAATAAAGATTTCTCATGCAGAAACGCGACCCCCCGTCCAGGCGAAGACTGGTTTCAGCCTGTCCAAACACTAGCGATGTGGGACGACACACTCCTCGGTTCGGGACACCGAAGGAAGATCACAGGCCTCAGTCACAAAGAGTGTCTTACAAAAGGTGCCAAGGCTGTCTCATAAGATGTGCCCAATGGCCACATGGTCTTATTCAGAATGACGATTGCCCCATTTTAAGACTTGAGCAAGGGAATCTTTAGCATACAAGTCACTTTGCAGCAGCATATTAAGAGAAGATCACTTTTATTGGCTGTATACAATGTCTTGCATGAGCAATGTGTCTTTTCTCAGACCCCAGCCTGCTCTCCAGGAGACACACAGACAGGGAGAGAGAAGCTGGGGGTCAGAGCGCAGGGTCGGCCATTTATACGGCACCCCTGGAGCAGCTGGGGTGAAGGGCCTCGCTCAGGGGGCCCCACGGAGTAGGATTCCTCTGCTGGGCCGCGGGATTCGAACCGGCAACCTCCCGGCCACAGATCCTGACCCACAGAGCCACCATTCCGCCCCCCAGCTTCTCTCCCTGTCTGTGTGTCTCATGGAGAGCGAGCTGGGGTCTGAGAAAAGACACATTCCTCATGCAAGACATTGTAAATGGCCAATAAAGTGATTGATCTTAATATGCTGATGCAATGTTAAAATCAATATAATAATAATAATAATATCGGCCTGTATCATTCCCCTTTCTACAGCATCAAAACCTGGGGTTTGCCAACTGTATGACGTCGTCCTTAGTTACGCAGGAGAAGGTCAAACACCAGGTGACCAGGGCCACAGTGAGACATAAGCACACAGCTCCTCTAGAACACTGTAGACGTTGGGAGTTTTCTGTGGTCTCTGTCAGGTTGGACCTCAGGGGAGCCTCACGTTCAGGTTATCATCCTTTGCAACGTTTCTAAATCAGGGGGTGTCCAGTCCTGGTCCTGCAGGGTCAGTGTTTCTACAGATCTTCGCCAGCCCTGCAGGAGCAGGACAGGTGACCTCTGACCCTCGTCGACACTTCAGCTGGGAAAGAAGGGGTACACCGCGCTGTGCCATACCTTTCCACACTGCCTACACTTCCCCTCCTGTCGGCGGCGATGGACCCAGTGGTGACGGACAATATTTTGCTGCAGAACGAGAAACGAAAAATGAAAGGACCACCTAAACATTGTGGACCGACCTCAGATCTCCCTTGACCATTCAAAACCCACAAAGCACACATCCTCCACCTAAACCCCTCCAGACTTTCAGGGCATGGACGGGAGGTGAATTGGCCTCTGGGAAAACAGGCCCTGGTGTGAGTGTGTGTGTGTCTGTGTGTGTCCTGTGATGGACTGGCCCTGGTGTGAGTGTGTGTGTGTGTCCTGTGATGGACTGGCCCTGGTGTGAGTGTGTCTGTGTGTGTCCTGTGATGGACTGGCCCTGGTGTGAGTGTGTGTGTGTGTCCTGTGATGGACTGGCCCTGGTGTGAGTGTGTCTGTGTGTGTCCTGTGATGGACTGGCCCTGGTGTGAGTGTGTGTGTGTGTGTCCTGTGATGGACTGGCCCTGGTGTGAGTGTGAGTGTGTGTGTGTCCTGTGATGGACTGGCCCTGGTGTGAGTGTGTCTGTGTGTGTCCTGTGATGGACTGGCCCTGGTGTGAGTGTGTGTGTGTGTCCTGTGATGGACTGGCCCTGGTGTGAGTGTGTGTGTGTCTGTGTGTGTCCTGTGATGGACTGGCCCTGGTGTGAGTGTGTGTGTGTCTGTGTGTGTCCTGTGATGGACTGGCCCTGGTGTGAGTGTGTGTGTGTGTGTCCTGTGATGGACTGGCCCTGGTATGAGTGTGTGTGTGTGTCCTGTGATGGACTGGCCCTGGTGTGAGTGTGTGTGTGTGTCCTGTGATGGACTGGCCCTGGTGTGAGTGTGTGTGTCCTGTGATGGACTGGTCCTGGTGTGTGTGTGTGTGTGTGTGTGTGTGTGTCTGTGTGTGTCCTGTGATGGACTGGCCCTGGTGTGAGTGTGTGTGTGTCTGTGTGTGTCCTGTGATGGACTGGCCCTGGTGTGAGTGTGTGTGTGTCTGTGTGTGTCCTGTGATGGACTGGCCCTGGTATGAGTGTGTGTGTGTGTGTCCTGTGATGGACTGGCCCTGGTGTGAGTGTGAGTGTGTGTGTGTCCTGTGACGGACTGGCCCTGGTGTGAGTGTGTGTGTCCTGTGATGGACTGGTGTCTCGCCCAGGGTGTATCCTGCCATGTGTCTGTTGCTTGCCTGGGCTCTGGCCTCCCTGCAATCCTGAACTGGATGAACTGGGTAGAAAATGGTTTGTCGTGAAATTTTGATCCGATTTCGCTCAGATGTCCTCCAGGCTGCTGAGCACTGACTCTCATCCACACACTGTATCCTTCGCTTTTCCAGACTGTCAGGACTCCCTTTCCTCAAACTATCAGGGGATACTGCATAGGGCAGCTCTCCTTCTGTACCCCTCTTGAACAGCTATATCTCACTTGACACTTAGAGGACGGCAAGACTTTGTCCTTGTGCACATTTGTCTCTGGGCGTGAAACAGCCTGAAGGTGTAGTTTGGAACTTGATCTGGATCTGAGTTTGTGGTTTACAGCAAAAGAAATGCACTGCACTCTTCAGCAGAACTTTCTCAGGTGCAAAGAGGATGGGAAATCTGATTCTGGCGCAAGAAAAAAAGAGATTACATCTCTCAGACATCTTGATCCTCCCTCTCGGAAAGTGGGTTTACACCGAAAACTGATCTGCAAGAGACGGAGACAGAGGGAGGACAGTCATGAGACGAGCAGTGGAGACCTCATGCACAAGACCAGTCTTAAATGGGAGAAAGCTGGTTATCTTGCAGAACCAGGTGCTTTCAGATTGTTTGTTTTCATGATCAATCTAATGATCAAATTCTTCTGGACTAAGAGGGCCATGTCTGTACCTGTGCTCTTACTCCTTCAAGAGCCAATCAGAGCCTTCAGGCAGGGTCCTGTTTCCAGGACAGGGGTGTCCAGTCCTGGTCCTGGAGGGTGCATGCACCTTCAGATCTTTCTGGATTTTAATGATCCGGTCAGACCAAGCGCCCGTTTCAAGGGGCGATGTCATTACTTTGGAGTAAGAGCACAGTTACAGAGTCAGGTTCGCCCAGGAGGAGGAGATCCTGCATCAGGCAGTAATGACAGATCTCTGGTGTAAGAACACTAGGACAGACTCACCCAGGGAGGGGCAGCACCTTTAATATTAATAATAATAAGTGCTTTTCTGGACCCTCCACTCAGAGCTCTTCCCAGGTCAGGGGGAATCCCACTGCCCCCACCAGTGTGCAGCCCCACCTGGATGATGCTCCAGTCCTCTCACACACACCAGCTCTCAGTGGGGAGGAGAGCAGAGGGATGGAGCCAGTTCAGAGAGGGGGGTTATTAGGAGGCCATGAGGGGTAAAGGCCAGGGGGGGAAATTTGGCCAGGACACTGGGGTAACACCCCTACTCTTGTCGAGAGACACCCTGGGATTGTTCATGACCACAGAGAGTCAGGACCTCGGTTTGACGTCTCATCCGAAGGACGGCGCCTGTTTACAGTCTAGTGTCCCCGTCACTATACTGGGGCATGAGGACCCACACAGACCGCAGGGTGAGCGCCCCCTGCTGGCCCCACTCACACCTCTCCCAGCAGCAGCCTGAGCTTTCCCAGGAGTCTCCCCTCCAGGTACTGGCCAGGCTCCCGCCTGCTGGGCTCCAGTGGGGTTTGTCAGCTGGGAGCTGCAGGGGGGACATGGCTGCTGGGTCTCTTACTTCCACGAGTAAGGAGAGCCCAGGTTGAAAAGGCAGACAGGGACCCGGGCCCTTCAGGCGTGCAGTACCTTCTCCAGCTGCTCCATGCAGGCCGTGTGCACCACGATCTTGCAGGCCGCGCATTTCCTCCGGGGCGCAGACTTCTTAAAAAAAAAGAGAGAGATCACAGAGACAGTGAGACAGTCTCGGTGGGGCTGTGATCACACAGGGGCAGGACAGCTCCACCGAGACACAGAAGAATCAGCTTATGAGCTCTCTCAACCTCCTGTTCTTTTTCTCAGAGCCCGTCTCCAAAAATCTGTACCTTTCCTAGGCTGTGAAGGATCTCAATAACGCAAGCATCCAAACTATTTGAGAAATCCCACATTATTTGGCTCTGTTTTATTTGACCACAGTAATATAGGGTTCTGTAAATGAGCTTTTGCTTTGAGATTAAATCAACTAAATCTGGTAATGCAGTTTTGCTGCTTCCTACTTGATTGTCATGCACCAGACAAGTCGTTTGTTTTTGTGGTGAACCTAGGAAAACTACAAGGTTGTATCCATTTCTATCCAGCGCTGCTCAGTGCAGACAGCACCTGGTTCTGATCCATTGTTCAGTCTGAACAGCTCCAGGTTCTGATCCACAGATCAGTCAGGACAGCTCAGGGTTCTGATCCGTAGCTCAGTGCAGACAGTTCCAGATTCTGATCCACAGTTGGATACTGACAGCTCCAGGTTTTGATCTACGGATCAGTCCGGCAGCCCTGGTTCTGATCCACAGGTCAGTCCAGACAGCTCCAGGTTCTGGTCCGTAGGTCAGTACAGACAGCTCCGTGTTCTGATCCACAGCTCAGTCCAGACAGCTCCAGGTTCTGATCCATAGGTCAGTACAGACAGCTCCGTGTTCTGAACCACAGTTCGGTCCAGACAGCTCCGTGTTCTGAACCACAGCTTGGCCCAGACAGCTCCGGGTTCTGATCTGCAGCTCGGTCCAGACATCTCCAGGTTCTGATCCGTAAGTCAGTACAGACAGCTCTGTGTTCTGAACCACAGCTCGGTCCAGACAGCTCCGTGTTCTGAACCACAGCTCGGTCCAGACAGCTCCGGGTTCTGATCCGCAGCTCGGTCCAGACAGCTCCGTGTTCTGATCCGCAGCTCAGTCCAGACAGCTCCGGGTTCTGATCCACAGCTCAGTCCAGACAGCTCCGGGTTCTGATCTGCAGCTCAGTCCAGACATCTCCAGGTTCTGATCCGTAGGTCAGTACAGACAGCTCTGTGTTCTGAACCACAGCTCGGTCCAGACAGCTCCGTGTTCTGAACCACAGCTCGGTCCAGACAGCTCCGGGTTCTGATCCGCAGCTCGGTCCAGACAGCTCCGGGTTCTGATCCGCAGCTCAGTCCAGACAGCTCCGTGTTCTCATCCAGAGCTCAGTCCAGACAGGAGTCTCCCCTCCAGGTACTGGCCAGGCTCACACCTGCTGAGCTCCAGTGGGGTGTGTCAGCTGGGACCTGCAGGGGGACACAGCTGCTGGCATTGACTGACTGACTGACTGACTGACTGACTGACTGACTGACTGACTGACTGACTGACTGACCGACCTCCCTCCCTCCTCGCCTTCATTCATACTCACTGCGATTCTCACGACACAGGTCTCTTCTCCCAGATAACAGAGGTCCCCAGAGCAGTTGGTCTCCAACCACAGGTGTTCCCCGTTTATAGCATTTTCCTGCAGCAGGAGGGGGTGGGGGGGGAAACACACAGGAAGTGTTCGGAAATTGTCTTCACCTCAGACTCCTCGCAGCTGTAGAGGTGTGTACACCACTGTGTGTCCCTCCGAGTATGTGTACAAATAGGGGTAATGGTTAAAAAAGTTTAATTTTATTCATGGGAAGCCATGTTGTGGAGGAACAGTGGAGTGGTGGTCTTGCCGTGCTGGGTCCCTGGATTCAATTATGGAACCGGGATGCTGTCTGTGTGGAGTTTGCATGTTCTCCCTGTGTTCGGCTGGGTTTCCTCCCACAGTCCAAAGACATGTTGTCAGGATAACTGGCTTCTGGGAAAATCGGCCCTGGTGTGAGTGTGTGTGTGTCCTGTGATGGACTGGCCCTGGTGTGAGTGTGTGTGTGTCCTGTGATGGACTGGCCCTGGTGTGAGTGTGTGTGTGTGTGTGTGTGTGTGTGTGTGTGTGTGTGTGTGTGTGTGTGTGTGTGTGTGTGTGTGTGCCCTGTGTGCCCTGTGATGGACTGGCCCTGGTGTGAGTGTGTGTGTTTGCGTCTGTGTGTCTCCTGCGATGGACTGGTGTCCCATCCAGGGTGTATCCTGCCTTGTGCCTGTTGCTTGGTGGGATAAAGCCCCGTTCTCCTGCAACCCTGAACTGGACATAGCAGATAGGAAATGGGTGAGTGGGTGAGTGGGTGAGTGGGTGAGTGGATGAGTAGATGAGTGAATGAGTGGATAGACGGACTGGCCAGACTTACGCTCCAGTCCACAGTGGTGCTGAGCTCCTTCACTGCCCCATTGGTCAGTGGCGGGAAAGGACTCTGTATGGGCGCCAGGTGCTGGAGACCGGATCGCGAAATGGCCTTCCTGCATGGAAACACAACACCAGCAGGTGAGCAGACTCAAGACACAAGTACGAGAACAGAACTGTCTTTTACAGTGACACCTCCCAAACACACGCCGCAGAAATAAAATAAAACAGAGCTCAGCCGTGTGCAAGAGGATCACAGCTCTGCACTCCTGCATGAGCCAATCAGAGCCTCCAGGCAGGGTCCTGGCTCTAGGACAGGGGTGTCCAGTCCTGGTCCTGCAGGGTCAGTCAGTGTGTCTGCAGGTCTGCACTCCTTCATGAGCCAATCAGAGCCTCCAGGCAGGGTCCTGGCTCTAGGACAGGGGTGTCCAGTCCTGGTCCTGCAGGGTCAGTCAGTGTGTCTGCAGGTCTTGACTCCTTCATGAGCCAATCAGAGCCTCCAGGCAGGGTCCTGGCTCTAGGACAGGGGTGTCCAGTCCTGGTCCTGCAGGGTTAGTCAGTGTGTCTGCAGGTCTGCACTCCTTCATGAGCCAATCAGAGCCTCCAGGCAGGGTCCTGGCTCTAGGACAGGGGTGTCCAGTCCTGGTCCTGCAGGGTCAGTCAGTGTGTCTGCAGGTCTTGACTCCTTCATGAGCCAATCAGAGCCTCCAGGCAGGGTCCTGGCTCTAGGACAGGGGTGTCCAGTCCTGGTCCTGCAGGGTCAGTCAGTGTGTCTGCAGGTCTGCACTCCTTCATGAGCCAATCAGAGCCTCCAGGCAGGGTCCTGGCTCTAGGACAGGGGTGTCCAGTCCTGCTCCTGGAGAGTCAGTCAGTGTGTCTGCAGGTCTGCACTCCTTCATGAGCCAATCAGAGCCTCCAGGCAGGGTCCTGGCTCTAGGACAGGGGTGTCCAGTCCTGGTCCTGCAGGGTCAGTCAGTGTGTCTGCAGGTCTTCACTCCTTCATGAGCCAATCAGAGCCTCCAGGCAGGGTCCTGGCTCTAGGACAGGGGTGTCCAGTCCTGCTCCTGGAGAGTCAGTCAGTGTGTCTGCAGGTCTGCACTCCTTCATGAGCCAATCAGAGCCTCCAGGCAGGGTCCTGGCTCTAGGACAGGGGTGTCCAGTCCTGGTCCTGCAGGGTCAGTCAGTGTGTCTGCAGGTCTTCACTCCTTCATGAGCCAATCAGAGCCTCCAGGCAGGGTCCTGGCTCTAGGACAGGGGTGTCCAGTCCTGGTCCTGCAGGTTCAGTCAGTGTGTCTGCAGGTCTTCACTCCTTCATGAGCCAATCGGAGCCTCCAGGCAGGGTCCTGGCTCTAGGACAGGGGTGTCCAGTCCTGGTCCTGCAGGGTCAGTCAGTGTGTCTGCAGGTCTTGACTCCTTCATGAGCCAATCAGAGCCTCCAGGCAGGGTCCTGACTCTAGGACAGGGGTGTCCAGTCCTGGTCCTGCAGGGTCAGTCAGTGTGTCTGGTGTGGAGGGCCTACACACATAAACCCCCTGTTTATTAAAGAAATGCAGAACTGAGACATAGGAACAACCCTGATGTTATCCTTCCTAAACCTAACTTGATTCATAAAAGTCTGGCCTTTCACCAGAAAATATGACAGAAAACGAACCGAAATCTCCCTTTTTACCTAAAGTCTGAACCTAACCAGTTGATCCTGTTTGGCCAGGAACATATATCAAACAAGTATTATTAAGAACAAGGGCATCACAATATCATGCTTGCCTCATTGAGTCTGACTGGGCAGGAGACTAAACCTTTGGATATCATGATGAGGCAACTGTAGAGTACAAGAAAAGCTTTTGAGATTTTGAGAGTACAGAGAAGAGGTTCGACTACAGTATATACTTGCTGATTTTGAAATTGAATTGGAACATTAATCCTATGCTAAACTTAGTGAATAATAGAATTACTTTTGTACAGTATGGCTTGTTTTTAGTATGGCTATCTCTGGCTTCATCGCAGTCTAAAGACATACCAAGGTTGTGACTGGGAAAACTGGCCGTGAATCGTGAATCGTGAATCGTGAATCGTGAATCGTGAATCGTGAACCGTGAACCGTGAACCGTGAATCGTGAATCGTGAATCGTGAATCGTGAACCGTGAATCGTGAATCGTGAACCTCGAACCTCGAATCTCGAATCTCGAGGTGAAATCGCTGCACTGGCTCTGCTGAGTGATTCATTCCTGCCCCCCTCCTCCCCAGATTTCTCCTGTGCCAGCTGCTCCTTTCGGAAACCCCATGCAATTCCGGGCTCTGTGACTTCACCGAACTCCTCAGAGCTCCGCGAGGCTTAAGCGCATCTGCTCCGCTGAGCGGAACCAGCCTGAGGCTTGTTTTTAGTATGGCTATCTCTGGCTTCATCGCAGTCTAAAGACATACCAAGGTTGTGACTGGGAAAACTGGCCGTGAATCGTGAATCGTGAATCGTTCAAGGTTCGTGAATCGTGAATCGTGAATCGTGAACCGTGAACCGTGAACCGTGAACCGTGAACCGTGAACCGTGAATCGTGAATCGTGAATCGTGAACCGTGAACCGTGAACCGTGAACCGTGAATCGTGAATCGTGAATCGTGAATCGTGAACCTTGAACCGTGAATCGTGAATCGTGAACCGTGAACCGTGAATCGTGAATCGTGAATTGAATCGTGAACCTTGAACCGTGAACCGTGAATCGTGAATCGTGAATCGTGAATCGTGAATCGTGAATCGTGAATCGTGAATTGAATCGTGAACCTTGAACCGTGAACCGTGAATCGTGAATTGAATCGTGAACCTTGAACCGTGAATCGTGAATCGTGAATCGTGAATCGTGAACCGTGAATCGTGAACCTCGAACCTCGAATCTCGAATCTCGAGGTGAAATCGCTGCACTGGCTCTGCTGAGTGATTCATTCCTGCCCCCCTCCTCCCCAGATTTCTCCTGTGCCAGCTGCTCCTTTCGGAAACCCCATGCAATTCCGGGCTCTGTGACTTCACCGAACTCCTCAGAGCTCCGCGAGGCTTAAGCGCATCTGCTCCGCTGAGCGGAACCAGCCTGAGGCTTGAAGCTGTGTTTAGGCAAAGCCCTCAGCCTTTATTAACCCACAAAAACTGTAATCCGTCCATTTTCCCAGAGTCTATCACAGCAAGCTAGAGGCTCAAAGCAGGGTATACCAGTCCTTCACAGGACACAAACACAGACACTCACACACACCAGGGCCAGTCCATCACAGGACACACACAGACACACACCAGGGCCAGTCCATCACAGGACACACACACACAACACACACACACACACACAACACACACACCAGGGCCAGTCCATCACAGGACACACACAGACACACACACACTCACACTAGGGCCAGTCCATCACAGGACACACACAGACACACACACACTCACACCAGGGCCAGTCCATCACAGGACACACAGACACACACACACACACTCACACCAGGGCCAGTCCATCACAGGACACACACACACTCACACCAGGGCCAGTCCATCACAGGACACACACACACTCACACACTCACACCAGGGCCAGTCCATCACAGGACACACACACACACACACTCACACCAGGGCCAGTCCATCACAGGACACACACACACACACACACACACACACACACACTCACACCAGGGCCAGTCCATCACAGGACACACACACACACACACACACACACACCAGGACCAGTCCACCACAGGACACACACACCCAGTATTGTCTTTGGACTGTGGGAGGAAACCAGAGCAGCCGGAGGAAACCCACACGAAAAGGGGGAGAACATGCAGACTCCACACAGACAGCACCCCAGGTCCGGAAATGAACCCGGGACCCCAGCGCTGGGAGATAGCAATGCTGACCACTGAACTAATTTTGAACTAGTGGCAATAGCTGCTACACAGACAGCAATAAAAAATGTACAATGACAGGACAATTTACTGAAAGGGATGACAGGGTAGCAGCACACGAAAGAATCAGATTCTATGAAAAAAATCAGTTTTATAAGAGGTTTCTCAAAGTGTTTTACAGTCAGAAAAAAAGCACAATGATAGGAGATGGCAGAATTACACAGTTACAGTGAGGGTCTGGACAGCAATGAATCCCAGAGCTCTGGGGCGCAACAGGAGAAGGCCCCGTCACCCTTAGAGTGTAGACGGGCTTGGGGGGACAGACAGGAGAGCAGAATCAGAAGAGCGAAGGTTACGAGGTGGGGAGTAGGGCGATACTAGCTCAGACAGGTACTGTAGTGCCAAGCCATGCAGTGCCTTATAGGCGAGCAGGAGGGTTTTGAAGTCGACCCGAAACCAGACAGGAAGCCAGTGCAGGGACGCCAGGACAGGAGTAATGTGATCACTGGCGCCAAACCTGGTCAGGATTCTGGCTGCCGAATTCTGGACAGACTTTAGCTTGCTCGATGTGGATTCAGATACCCCCCAGCGAGCAGGGCATTACACCAATCAGCTCGAGAGGGTTGGCAGCAACAATTAGCAACAAGAAAACGCATTTGAAAGCTCACTGACTCAACCGCAGGCCGCGCGGGATGTCTGTCTCCAGCGAGCGCGATCAGAAAGGCGAGTTTTTTACACTCGTGCGTCACGGCTTGAAGAAAGCCCAGCCTTTCCTCTCCCGTACAAAAAAAAAAGCGCTTTTCAAGATCTTCTGCTCTGCCCCGAGAAGGAGTGGAGGGAGGGATCTGCCCCCTGACTACCCTGCGGCTTCATAACACCTGCGATGTGCCAGTTCACCCAGCAGATGGCAGTATAAGCAGCCACCTGACTGAGCAGCCAAAGTCCAGTCTCCCTCGCACGATGAAGACGTTCCCTCCCCCTCGCTCCAGCAGAGCGACAGTCTGGGCAGAAACCCTATACCCTGACATATGGGGGTCACACCGCAAACAGACATGCTATAAAGCTCTCTCAGGTCGGGCATACCTGACACCTAATGAAAGTTTAAACCCCCTTTTCTATAATCAGCAGGCCTCCGGAGCAAGGCCAGGTTGGGTTTCACGTGCCCGGGTCATGGACACTGTGCACCTTGGCTTAAAAATAGCCAGAACGTCAACATTGCATCTGCTGCAGCTAAATTCAGGCACTGGAGAGTGACTGCGAGTCGCTCAGGTGGACCCTTCAGTGGTCACAATCTTATACCGCCGGTCTCGTGACTCAGTATATCGCTCTGCTCATTCATGTAACAGAGCAGGGCCACAGTACAGACCACACTACAAACCAGGGTCACAGGAGAGCTGGAGTCTCTCCCAGCAAGCAATGGGCACAAGGTGGGGGTACACCCTGGAGAGGACACCAGTCCATCACAGGACACACACAGACACACACACACAGTCACACCAGGGCCAGTCCATCACAGGACACACACAGACACACACACACTCACACCAGAGCCAGTCCATCACAGGATAGACACACACACACACTCACACCAGGGCCAGTCCATCACAGGACACACACAGACACACACACACTCACACCAGAGCCAGTCCATCACAGGATAGACACACACACACACTCACACCAGAGCCAGTCCATCACAGGATAGACACACACACACACACACTCACACCAGGGCCAGTCCATCACCGGACACACACAGACACACTCACACCAGGGCCAGTCTATCACAGGACACACACACACACCAGGGACAGGACACACACACACACACACACACACACACACACACACACACACACACACACACCAGGGCCAGTCCATCACAGGACACACACTCACACCAGGGCCAATCCATCACAGGACACACACAGGCTGTCTTTGGACTGTGGGAGGAACACCCCATAAACCTGGGGAGAACATGCAAACTCCGTACAGACAGCACCTCAGGTCTGGAGCCAAACCCAGGGCCCCAGTGCTGTGATGCAGCAGTGCTAGATATACTAACTGTTGCAGACCTCGTTAGGGGCAGCACGGTGGTGAACAGCACTAGTGAACCCAGGGAGAGCTGTTTGTGCACACGTGTGCGTGTTAGGGGCGGCACGGTGGTGAACAGCACTAGTGAACCGGAGAGCTGTTTGTGTGCACGTGCGTGTGTTAGGGGCGGCACGGTGGTGAACAGCACTAGTGAACCGGAGAGCTGTTCGTGCGTGCTCAGTTGTGCCTCTGCTGTACGTGCTGGCAGCTCTTTCAGTGCTTCGGCATCCGTGGCAGCACGGATGTCAGGGAACATTTGCGTCTGCGTGTTTAATTTAGAAGGGCTGTCAGCAAAGGCTATAATCCTCTTTTCTGACACCTGGCTATTAATGTCATCCCTTTAAAAGGATCCCCGGCCCGTTGCCACGGAAACGCAGGGACACGTATGTCTCCAGCCCTATACTTAAGGTTTGGATTTTTTTAGGTTAATCCGAGGTTTTGGGGTTTTTTTTTGCTGCTCTGGCTGCAGACGAAACCTTTTCGGAACAGTTTGGAAGAAAAGAAAGGCGGTGATGGGTTTTGCTCCGAGTCCCCTGCGCAGCCGAGAGAACGAGGAGGATGAAGAGGGTTGTGGGGCAGCCGGAGTCTATCCCAGTGAAATAAAATCCCAGACTTCTGACTGCTCCTCTAGAACTCCAAAACCGCTTTGTGCAATTCCACTGAAGCACCTTCTGAGATCAGTCAAGGCTTCAACGATCCGATGTGTCCCTCCCCAAAGGTAGCGCCGCAAGGCGGGGTACGCCCTGGGAGGGACACCAGTCTGTCACGGGAAGACACGGGCAGACGCGCTCACAATTGACCTCCCAGCATGTGCTCGGACTCTGGTGAACAAGGCCGGAGCACCAGGAGGGGAAGCCAGTGTGAACGCGTGGAGACCGTGCAAACTCCACCCAGACAGCACCCCAGGTCTGGAACTGAACCCAGGGGGCCCCAGTGCTGCATCAGCTTGGCCGTTTACATTTAGGATTCAATCGATTCAGACCTAAACCCCAGCTGCTCGGTCGTTAATGAGGACAATAACCGTCTGGCGGGGGGGGGTTCCCCACCTCAGTTTGAAAACTTCCAGAGAAAGCATCTGCTCGTCCTCGCACTGTGCAGCTGGGGAGCCCTGCTCCGTCAGAATCAGAAGCCCCCCCCTGCGATGCCCAGTGCTGGGCGATAACTAGGGACAGATGCACACGCCGATTCACGAGAGGAGCAGGCGAGAGGAGAGTGAGAGAGATCTGTCAGGCTGGGTTAGCTGGTCCCGTTCCCTCGGCCAGCCAGCGTCAGGAAGCAACAGCAAAGTGTTGGCTTACATCAGGAACGCAAATTTCATGATCTCACTTGCACCGGCGGGCTCCCTTAGGCATTGCAGATTGAGTTGCAGGGGTCCCCATAAGTACGCCCCCGAAATGAACGTGCGGCCATGGCGAACCAGTCCAGGGGAGTCCGAAGGGATAACCCGGAGCGAATGGCAAGGGTCCAGAGCCGGACGATCCCTCCGGGACAGAGGGGACAAGGTTTGGAAAACCGGCGCAGGATCCGGGGAATTCAGTGGGATTCAGCGGGACCCAGACGGTCAGGACCCCCCAGGGGGTGAAGCCGGTGCCGTCCGGTCTCTCCTGGACCCCGCGGGTCTCCATCTCCCAAAGTTGAGCCCGGGATTGGTGGGAGCATCTGGCTTACAGAGGGCGGGGCGGGAACAGGAAATCAGGAAAACGAGGAAGGGCCTTAGGAGGAGGGACTTAAGACCGTGGTATGTGGTCTGTTTTACCAAGGGGCACCAGCTGCTAGCTCAGGGATGCCAAGAGCTCAGTAAATCCAGAGATTACAGCGGGAAAAAAACAAACGCACACCACCACCCCACCACCCTCCCCTGCCTCTCCGCGCGGAGTGACTCCAAACCTCTGCACCGCCCTCCAGACTACGACTGGAGATTTTTAAGGCGCCACTGCAGCAGTAGTACCAATTCCATCTCCCCCACCCAGCCACTCGCTCCCCACTCTGTCCGATTGGGGGGTATCGGGCGGTGGAGTCTATCCCAGCAAGCAACGGGCTCAAGGCGGGACACGCCCTGGAGAGGGACACCAGTCCATCACAGGGCGGACAGGCACAAACACGCGCCCAGACCGGAGCCAGGTATTCCAGAAGCCAACGAATCTAACGGTAGGTCTCCGTACTGTGGGACCAAACCGTGTGAACCGGGGGGAGAGCATGCAAACTCCACACAGACAGCACCCCGGCGCTCTGAGGCAGCAATGGCAACCCCCGCACCACCCTCCACGTAGACACGACTGCATATCAAAGACGCGCTCCATAATGTTCATGTTCTCTTCGGATAAGTACTAACTCGGAGGCGAGCACACTTATCCTACACATTTTTCTAGCTCTTCGTTCGGAATGACTTTTCAGGATGTCTGAGCTTCTCTTTTCCACTGGGAGATTGTGAGTCACCACGTGTAAATAGAAGTAAAATACATTTCTGAGGAATATACCATTTCTTGCATGAGGAATGTGTCTTTTCGCAGACCCCAGCCTGCTCTCCATGAGACACACAGACAGGGAGAGAGAAGCTGGGGGTCAGAGCGCAGGGTCGGCCATTTATACGGCACCCCTGGAGCAACTGGGGTGAAGGGCCTCGCTCAGGGGCCCAGCGGAGTAGGATTCCTCTGCCGGCCGCAGGATTCGAACCAGCAACCTCCCAGCCACAGCCACAGATCCTTATCCACAGAGCCACCCAACGAGTACTTACTAGTAATTAAAAAGGGGACTTTGAGCGAATAATGAGATTTCACCAGCCAGAAACAAACAGACTGTCCTTAAATGATTAGAAGACGTTGGTTCAAAGACTATAACACTTGGCCTGCCTCCTCCAAACCATACAGGTTGAGAAAGGAGACGCGGCCATCTTGATATAGCGGGAGGGTTTTAGAATAGATTCATCCTGAAACCTTGCCCACTTGTCTTCCTGCTGGAGGAGTCTGTGGCTTTCGCTGGTCGAGAGCCCTCTGTATCACAGAGAAACCATGAGACAACAGAGCCGTAATAAAAACAAAAAGCGTCGCTTTTCACAGGAAGTCACCTTGATCTAGGATGGGGCTAGAAATAATATTCACACCAGGCGATGAAAGCCCTGTGAATTTTTCATCAATAGCCCTCAGCTCTCCTTGGGGATCTCGGCACGCAGAATGTTCTCCCTAGCTTTGTAGCTAATCGCACGGCTTGCTCTGCAAATGCCCTGCATATCCAGGCACACAAAGGACAGTGGATTGCTCTGTGACTCACGTCAGTTCCACGATCACAGAACCCAGCCGCCTGACAAGAGAAAAGGTTTTGCTTTTCTTTGTTTTTGTTTTTGCACGTTACAGGTCCCAGCCCTACAAGTATGGGATCACAGAAACGGCACATAAAGAATATCGAGAGGAAACGCTTAGCGTCTCTCCCTTTCATTGCCCCTAGTACATCCAGCCGTTTTTTTAACTTATCCAACTGTGGGTTCGCGGGGGAGCTGGAGCCTATCCCAGCATGCAACAGGCACACTTTGGATTTTTGACCATTTTTGATTAACAGGTACATGGCTAAGCAAAAACTGCAAAATTGGGCAAAATTTATTTGTTGAGGAAACAACAAAACAACAGGCAGGGTACACCCCGGATGGGACGCCAGTCCCCCTTGTTCACTTTGTTCTGTGCGGCAGACGCAATAAACGCATAACCACTCACGGATTTCCGAAACCCACTTATCCAAAACAGGGTTGTGGGTGAATTGGAGCCTATCCCAGCAAGCAATGGGCACCAGGCGGGGTACACCTTGGACAGGACACTTGACCAACACACTCACACCAGGGCCAGTGTTCCCAAAAGCCAGTTAGCCTACCAGTATGTCTTTGGGCTCCGGGAGGAAACCCACCAGAAGAACATGCAGACTCCACACAGACAGACCCCCCCCCCCAGGAGTTGAACCCAGGGCCCCGGCGCTGCAAGGTAGCCCTGCCACCAGTGAACGTCACCCGCAGAAAAACATTTTTAATTCTCCCCACGATTTCTCAGCTGCTGTTCCCCGCACTGTTGAAAAGAATACTCATATGTTTATGTCTATAGTAGGAGCGTTACCTAGACTTTACAAATGGCGAGTCAGTGAGAATGCACAAAAAAAACCACCGAAGACCATATTTTACCATGTTTTTCCGATTTGGAAAAAGAATGATAAAAATACACTAGATAAACACTAAGCTATTGATCTGTCGTGTTGCTAGTATGCAATCTTACACCAACTTTTGCAGAATCACATGGCTTCTCAGGAAAGGTCTGTGAGCAGAAACCAATTGCACAAGACAGCAGGTGTATCATTGTCCTGTGAAATTAATATTGACAGGGGCATCTTAAAAACACACACATCTTTCTTTGTAGTTTGACTTTTGTAAACACTTCTACACCCTGATATATTTTCCTCATCAGCTGGAAGAGGACACTTGTACATCCTGAACTCTGTTTATAAACAAGCCCCTTGTGAAAGCTTCAACTGGACTTTATCTCACATGCCCCCCACTTTAGAACTGTTAGTTGCTATTATACTTGCTCCATGTGTGTGAGGAGACTCTTCTTTACACAGAGGGTGGTGGGAGCATGGAACAAGCTGCCCAGCCATGTTCTCTCATGTTCTCTCTCAACTGGATGAGCTCCTCCTGGTAGGACAGGAGACATTTCTTTACACAGAGGGTGGTGGGAGTGGGGAACAAGCTGCCCAGCCCTGTTGGTGAAGCCGATACCCTGGCTTCTCTCCAGACCCAGCTGGGTGAGCTCCTCCAGTCAGGACAGGAGGGTCTACTGTACACAGAGGGGGGTGGGGGTGGGGAACAAGCTGCCCAGCCCTGTTGGTGAAGCTGATACCCTGGCTTCTCTCCAGACACAGCTGGGTGAGATCACCGAATCGATTACCTACTAACTACCAAACGATCTCGCTAGCCCTGATGGCCTCCCCTACTATGTCCCTGAACTCTTCTGCTTCTCCCCCCCAGGCCCACAGCTTCCACAGCCAAAACCCCAGACTGCCTCACCACAGATGGGGGACCCCCAAACACAGCCCTCCCCCCCATCCCACAAAAAATGCCCACAGTCAAGCCACACTCTTCTCTTTGCACCGAGACTCAAGACTCAAGACTCTGTCAGACAGAACAGAGACACCCGGGGCAAAAACTTCAGCTGTCACTATTCAAACCCACTCAGGGGGGCTCAGACAGGCAGAACGGGCCTCTGAAGGCAGTGCACAAAGGTGTTAACATCACAGCAGCGAACCCAACACTTAGGCAGGGGGAATCTCTCTTTACCGCAGCGCTGATGGTGAAGACGTTGTACTGTACTAGAACTGCATTTTATTCTTCCAAGAGGAACCAGGAACCTCTGTCGACACACACACACACCAGGGCCAGTCCATCACAGGACACACACACACACTCACACACACACACACACACACACACACTCAAACCAGGGCCAGTCCATCACAGGACACACACACACACACACACACACACACTCACACCAGGGCCAGTCCATCACAGGACACACACACACTCAAACCAGGGCCAGTCCATCACAGGACACACACACACACACACAGACAGACACACACACACACACACACACACACTCACACCAGGGCCAGTCCATCACAGGACACACACTCAAACCAGGGCCAGTCCATCATAGGACACACACAGACACACTCACACACACTCACACCAGGGCCAATTTTCCCAGAAGCGAATTAACCCACCAGCCTGTCTTCGCACTGAGGGAGGAACCTGGGAGAACACGCAAACTCCACACATACAGCACCTCATGAAAACTGAACCCAGGGACCCAGCGCTGCGAGGCAGCGATGCCCACCACTGCAAAACTGTGCCAGCCCTTCATTATTATAAATAGGCGCTATTACACTCGGTATTATGGCACTGTTAATGCCCTCTGTCCTAAATACTGTTCCCGATTCTGCCTCGACGCACTGTCTCTTACATCAGCTCGAGTCATTTACTAATTTAGCTTTCAGATCTGACAGCAGACCAAAAGGTTACATCCCAGTAATGTGCCTGTGAGTCACTGTCTACAGAACATCTATTCCGGCACTGTCAACAGCCACTCGGAACAGATGGCGTCCTGCAGTCATGACAAGAATAACACGAGGAGCATGCTTGCCTAGCTGTAAAAATCAATCACAAGAGACTGCACAAAACCAGATAACCTGCCCAGAGAGGGACTAATTCAGGAGTGGCGTGGTTCCTTGGTCACCAAATACATATTTCAAAATGTGAGCGTGTGTGTGTCTGTGTGTGTCCTCTGATGGACTGGCCCTGGTGTGTGTGTGTGTGTGTGTGTGTGTGTGTGTGTGTGTGTGTGTGTGTCCTCTGATGGACTGGCTCTGGTGTGTGTGTGTGTGTCCTGTGATGGACTGGCCCTGGTGTGTGTGTGTGTGTGTGTCCTGTGTGTGTCCTGTGTGTGTCCTGTGTGTGTCCTGTGTGTGTCCTGTGATAGACTGGCCCTGGTGTGTGTGTGTGTGTGTCCTGTGTGTGTCCTGTGTGTGTCCTGTGTGTGTCCTGTGATAGACTGGCCCTGGTGTGAGTGTGTGTGTGTCTGTGTGTATCCTCTGATGGACTGGCCCTGGTGTGTGTGTGTGTGTCTGTGTGTATCCTCTGATGGACTGGCCCTGGTGTGTGTGTGTGTGTGTGTGTGTGTGTGTGTGTGTGTGTGTGTCCTCTGATGGACTGGCTCTGGTGTGTGTGTGTGTGTGTGTGTGTGTGTCCTGTGATGGACTGGCCCTGGTGTGTGTGTGTGTGTCCTGTGTGTGTCCTGTGTGTGTCCTGTGTGTGTCCTGTGATAGACTGGCCCTGGTGTGTGTGTGTGTGTCCTGTGTGTGTCCTGTGTGTGTCCTGTGTGTGTCCTGTGATAGACTGGCCCTGGTGTGAGTGTGTGTGTGTGTCTGTGTGTATCCTCTGATGGACTGGCCCTGGTGTGTGTGTCTGTGTGTGTCTGTGTGTGTCTGTGTGTGTCTGTGTGTGTCTGTGTGTGTCCTCTGATGGACTGGCCCTGGTGTGTGTGTGTGTGTGTGTGTGTCCTGTGATGGACTGGCCCTGGTGTGAGTGTGTGTGTGTGTGTGTGTGTGTGTGTGTGTGTGTGTGTGTGTGTGTGTGTGTGTGTGTGTGTCCTGTGATGGACTGGTGTCCTGTCCAGGGCGTACCCTGCCTGTTGCTCGCTGGGATAGACTCCAGCTCCACAGTGTCCCTGAATGGGCAGCAGCAGGTAGATGGAGGCGGGGGGGGGTGGTCTTGCTGATAAGGCAGCCCATCAGCTGCAGTGCGGTGGAAGAGAGAGACCCAGACAACAGGACAGCGTGCTCAGAGCCCGGAGCAGAGGGGCTGGGAGATCAGCGGCTGAGCTCTTCTGATCCCCTGCAGCGGAGACAGAGGTGTCTGTCCAGCTGCCCCCCCCAACCGCCGCAGGCTTTGAAAACGTCCCCAGTCCACAGCTGCTCTCCCACACACACATCCCTACCATCCCCGCGTCTCCCAGAGAACACCAGCCAGGAGGAGGGCAGGAAGGAGTTGCCGCGGCAACCACACTCCCCTCCCTTCCCCCCCCCCGGGCCCGGTTTTTGAAATCTAGCGCCTGGGCCCCGCGCCAGACCGCGAGGGGTGCAGGGGGCCCACATACAGACCGACACGGCAGCACGAGCATCTCAACCGTCCTTCCCAGCTGCCCCAGCTGTCCGCACCACTCCTGACATCAGCCTCCTGCTCAACTCGCGGAGCTTCTCTTTCCAGCCCGCCTTCGGCGGCGCACCCCCTTTTCCGCGCTCACAGGAAGCAATCCGAGGCGACCCCCTCCTCTCTGGGGGTCTCCGAGAGTGTGGCCCCCCCGTTGGAGACTGCTCAGCGTCTCAACGCAAGTGTGCACCTGCTCCGCCACGCTGGAGAGCCGTCGTGGTGATAAAGTCATAACGAGGGTCTTTTCACCCCACCCCCCCCACCCCCTGGGACCACGACTGAGACGCAGGCCGACCTGGGAGACGCGCGGGGAGCTGGGCTGTGGCGAGGGTACGGGCGCACTCCGGCTGCCGTTGCGTCACCCAGGTGGGGGCTGCACACTGGTGGCGGCGGTGGGATTTATTTGTCACAGCCAGCAGCCATATCACCCTGCAACTCACAACTGGCAGCCCCACTGAAGCTCAGCAGGTGGGAGCCTGGCCAGTACCTGGATGGGAGACCTCCTGGGGAAAACTAAGGTTGCTGCTGGGAGAGGTGTTAGTGGGGCCAGCAGGGGGCGCTCACCCTGCGGCTCATGTGGGTCCTAATGCCCCAGTATAGTGACGGGGACACTATACTGTAAGAAGGCGCCGTCCTTCGGATGAGATGTAAAACCGAGGTCCTGACTCTCTGTGGTCATTAACAATCCCAGGGTGTCTCTAAGAAAGAGTAGGGGTGTTACCCCAGTGTCCTGGCCAAATTTCCCCATCGGCCTTTATCAGTCATGGCCTCCTAATAATCCCCCTCTATGAATTGGCTTCATTACTCTGCTCTCCTCCCCACTGAGAGCTGCTGTGTGGGGAGTGTTCTGGCGCACTATGGCTGCCGTCGCATCATCCAGGTGGGGCTGCACACTGGTGGGGGTGGAGGGGATCCCCATTACCTGTAAAGTGCATTGAGTGGAGTGTCCAGAAAAAGCGCTATATAAGTGTAAGCAATTATTATTATTATTATTATTCCAGCTGTATGCAAGCGCACAGGTGCAAATGCAGGCAGGACCCTGACATACACATTGTAGGCAGGGTTTGCACATAGTGCAAAGTGCAGATAGTGCCAATTACAAGGCAAATGCATGATACAATCTACACAACACGCTGGGGGGGATTGAAACCCTGTTTCTGGAATTGGGGTGGGGGCAGGTAGATTCCAGGGTGTTGAGGAGCCTGACAGCCTGCAGGGAGAGGCTGTTCCAGAGTCTGGTGGAGCTGGCCCACGCACTGTGATATCTTTCCCCAGACGGTAGGGGGGCAGAGTGTCTGAGCTCTGAGTGGAGTCTCTGGGCTCTGAGCTCTCAGTGGAGTCTCTGGGCTCTGAGCTCTGAGTGGAGTCTCTGGGCTCTGAGCTCTCAGTGGAGTCTCTGGGCTCTGAGCTCTCAGTGGAGTCTCTGGGCTCTGAGCTCTGAGTGGAGTCTCTGGGCTCTGAGCTCTCAGTGGAGTCTCTGGGCTCTGAGCTCTCAGTGGAGTTTCTGGGCTCTGAGCTCTCAGTGGAGTTTCTGGGCTCTGAGCTCTCAGTGGAGTCTCTGGGCTCTCGGTGGAGTCTCTGACCTCTGAGCTCTGAGTGGAGTGTCTGGGCTCTGAGCTCTGAGTGGAGGCTCTGGGCTCTGAGCTCTGAGTGGAGGCTCTGGGCTCTGAGCTCTGACTGGAGTGTCTGAGCTCTGAGCTCTGAGTGAAATCTCTGGGCTCTCAGTGGAGTCTCTGAGCTCTGAGCTCTGAGTGAAATATCTGGGCTCTCAGTGGAGTCTCTGTGCTCTGAGCTCTGAGTGGAGTCTCTGAGTTCTGAGCTCTGAGCTCTGATTAAAGTCTCTGGGCTCTGAGTGGGGTGTCTGGGCTCTGAGCTCTGTTTAAAGTCTCTGAGCTCTGAGTGGGGTGTCTGGGCTGGGTCTCGCGCCACCCCAGGTCAAAACATCCCGGGGAAGGGCGGTGACGTCACCGCGCCGGGACGCAATGGAGGCCGTGTGCGTGACAATACTGTCGCCTAACAGGGTCTGGAGCGGGGAGGTTTTTCTTCATTCAAACTTAATAATAATAATAATAATAATTGCTTACACTTATATAGCGCTTTTCTGGACACTCCACTCAAAGCGCTTTACAGGTAATGGGGATCCCCTCCACCACCACCAGTGTGCAGCCCCACCTGGATGATTCGACGGCAGCCATAGTGCGCCAGAACGCTCCCCACACACCAGCTCTCAGTGGGGAGGAGAGCAGAGTAATGAAGCCAATTCATAGAGGGGGATTATTAGGAGGCCATGATTGGTCAGGGCCAATGGGAAATTTGGCCAGGACACTGGGGTAACACCCCTACTCTTTTCGAGAAACGCCCTGGGATTTTTAATGACCACAGAGAGTCAGGACCTCGGTTTGACGTCTCATCTGAAGGACGGCGCCTGTTTACAGTCTAGTGTCCCCGTCACTATACTGGGGCATGAGGACCCACACAGACCGCAGGGTGAGCGCCCCCTGCTGGCCCCACTAACACCTCTTCCAGCAGCAACCTTAGTTTTTCCCAGGTTCATTCAAGGAAGGGCTTTTCTGTTACCAACTTCACCTCAACGCTCGTTTCCAACCTCGGTCTCTTTTCTTTCCGCCCCGTGTCGGGTTTTGTTTTGTTTTGGGTGTTTTTTTTTTGGGGGGGGGGGCACAACTGACTTCTGACTAATCTCGTCAACATCGCTATGCGCTCTTTTCGGTGCCTAAGGCGGAGGACAGACGGCCGAGCAGGACTTGACTGCGCGATAGAAATGCCGAAACGGGGGCATTTCTGCGCGTTTCTCCAGAACCCGACGTCATCGCTACCGCCGATAAGACCCGGCTCGTGTAAAAAAGACGTGTTTTATTCATTGAAATATTTCCCGTGCGACTGTACGGGGCTGGGAGGGGTTAAGCGCTTGGCCCGCGAGGGGAGGGGTATACTGGAGACGAAAGTTACGTTTCCACCCTCTCTCAACGCTCCCGATCTCCCTCTTTCCTCGTCACACCCCCCAACCATCACAAAACAGGGAGGTGTGCGCTACCTTAAGCCCGTCTACAAGACGCGCAGCGCCAAGAGAACAGCACAGCACCAACACGGGCCGGCAGGCACATCGCCCCTGCCGCAGCCTGCTGGAGACGAGCAGAACGCCGTTGCCTTATCGGAAAGAGCTGTGGCAGACCGGCTTCTGTCTTCCCCCACGACCCACCGCCCGCAGACACCTCCGTCATCAACCTTTCTGTCCGCCTCAACCCACCCCCGGCTCGACAGAAGAGGGGGCTGCGCTTTCCGAGCTTCGCCGGGCTCCAAATAGCACGGCACAAGCTTTAACGTGGGCTTCCTGTTCGGGAGCTATTATTGGACAGGAACAGTGACTAAAACGCACAATCTACTCCATCCCTCCAGTTTCTAAAAGATTAAGATTGAGATCACTTTATTGGCCCTATACAATTTTTTTTGCATGAGGAATTTGTCTCTGCGCAGACGCCAGCTTCTCTCTCCCTGTCTGTGTGTCTCCTGGAGAGCAGGCTGGGTCTGAGAAAAGACACACTCCTCAGGCAAGACATTGTGTCAGTCATTGTACAGCACCCCTGGAGCAGTTGGGGTTCAGGACCTTGCTCGGGGGCTCAATGGAGTAGGATTCCTTCTCTCGGCCGCGGGATTTGAACCAGCAACCTTCCAGCCACAGGGGCAGATCCTGATCCTGCACGTTTACTAAAATGTGCAGTAAATTATGAGTGTAGGACTCAGTTACTGGATAGCCTAGTGTCATGACAGAGGAGCTCAAATCTTTGTAAGAAAAGAGTAAATCTCTATCTCAATCTCACCTCGCAGCGCTGGGGCTCTGGGTTCAATTCTGGAGCCACAGTGCTGTCTGTGTGGAGTCTGCATGTCCTCCCTGCGAGATTCCTCCCACAATCCAAAAACATACTGGTAGGCTAATAAGCTTCTAGAAAAACTGGCCCTGGCATGAGCGTGTGTGTGTGTGTGTGTCCTGTGATGGACTGGTGCAAGTGTGTGTGTGTGTGTGTGTGTGTGTCCTGTGATGGACTGGCCCTGGTGTGTGTGTGTGTGTGTGTGTCTGTGTGTGTGTGTGTGTGTGTCCCCTGTGATGGACTGGCCCTGGTGTGTGTGTGTGTGTGTGCCCTGTGATGCAATGAGTGCAAGGCAGGGTACACCCTGGTCAGGACACCAGTCCATCACAGGACACACACACTCACACCAGACCCAGTCCAACACAGGACACACACACACCGTGGCCAGTCCATCACAGGACACACACACACACCGTGGCCAGTCCATCACAGGACACACACAGACACACAAACACCAGGGCCAGTCCATCACAGGACACACACACACACACACACACACACCGTGGCCAGTCCATCACAGGACACACACAGACACACACACCAGGGCCAGCGGGGTCCCAGCTGGTCTCAGGACCGCCGACTCTGCCCCCCGGGACCGCGCCCCGAACGCCTGCAGCCCGAGCAGCTCCAGCTGTGGCAGCGCAGGCGGGGGGGGCACGAGCCCCGGATTCGGGGACACCTGGGCCTCGCTGGCTTTCAACCCCCGCGGCTCCCCCCCCCGAGGGTCGTGGGCGCCGCCGCCGCCGCGCAGGAGCGCGCGGGAAGGCAGAGGCGTTGCCATGGTTTCAAGGCACGAGACGGAACAGGAACGGGAGACGTGGGAGCTGCAGATCAGCCCTCACAAACGGGGGTCTGGGCTCCGGCTCGGGGGAAAACGCAAGGCGAGAGAGAAGAGACGAGTCTCTGGGGCCGATCAAACTCGACTGACAGCACGGTAGAGAGGGAAAGGGTACAGAATGAGAGGAGACAAGTAAATGTAGATAATCCTCGCTCTTATACAGTAAAATAATAATAATTCCTTACACATATATAGCGCTTTTCTGGACCCTCCACTCTGAGCTCTTCCCAGGGCAGGGGGAATCCCACTACCCCCACCAGTGTGCAGCCCCACCTGGATGATGCTCCAGTCCTCTCACACACACCAGCTCTCAGTGGGGAGGAGAGCAGAGGGATGGAGCCAGTTCAGAGAGGGGGGTTATTAGGAGGCCATGAGGGGTAAAGGCCAGGGGGGGAATTTGGCCAGGACACTGGGGTAACACCCCTACTCTTGTCGAGAGGCACCCTGGGATTGTTAATGACCACAGAGAGTCAGGACCTCGCTTTTACGTCTCATCCGAAGGACGGCGCCTGTTTACAGTCTAGTGTCCCCGTCACTATACTGGGGCATGAGGACCCACACAGGCCGCAGGGTGAGCGCCCCCTGCTGGCCCCACTCACACCTCTCCCAGCAGCAGCCTCAGCTTTCCCAGGAGTCTCCCCTCCAGGTACTGGCCAGGCTCACACCTGCTGGGCTCCAGTGGGGGGTGTGTCAGCTGGGAGCTGCTGGGGGACACGGCTGCTGGAAAGTGATCGAAAGGTCTTAACCAGCCGTTTCTTACATACCCAAGAACCTGGCAACGCTAGTATATGGAAACTAAAACACTACAGTAGGAGCCGAATAGCACTGTGGTGATGAGCACTATGTCTTTGTATCTCCAACCTGAAAGGCTTTCTTCATTGTGCAAGACAGTAGTGCTGACCACTGTGTCACCATATCCCCCTCTCCTACGATCTACTGACTCTAAAATAACATTTGGGTTTGGACCAGAACCTTATTGTGGAGGGTAACACTGAGGAAGAAATGAATGATGCACGCTGTTCAAAGACAAGCACGTTAAGGACGGTGTAATAGGGCAGATGTCTGAAATATAAAGATATACTTCAAGAGGAAAACAAAAGCTTTTCAACGTCTGTATCCATGGTAAGACCGTCACTCAGGAGCATTAGTGCCAGGACTCATCAGGGTCTGCTTACGAGTTGAGCCATGCCAGATCACCAGTACGATGCAAGCACGCAGTCTCTTCCGGACAAAGCTGATTGTTCCTATGGCCCTGCACCCAGCGTCTATCACCCGGTCCTCCAAGTCACTTGCTCGCCCCCGTGCAATTATAAATCTCG
Source organism: Lepisosteus oculatus (assembly GCF_040954835.1). Classification (NCBI taxonomy): domain Eukaryota; kingdom Metazoa; phylum Chordata; class Actinopteri; order Semionotiformes; family Lepisosteidae; genus Lepisosteus; species Lepisosteus oculatus. The sequence continues at coordinate 2,254,205 of NC_090702.1, forward strand.
CAAACCAGCGCGCCCCCCTGTCCTGCTCGCTCGTAAAACAGGATTATACCCAAACCGGTTTTGTGTTTGTTTTTTTCCCCAAAGACAAACCTCATTTGAGATTTCCTGGGCAAAGAGCAAACAGAAAACCAATCACATTATGTACACACCGCAGCAGATTACAGGATATGCATTATAGAGGCACTACTGAAGAAAAGTGCCTGGTTTCAGGCTCAATATTGTAAAGCCCAGGAATAAAATTCAAAATCCAACCACTGATCATGCATAGTTTTCACGGCAGGTTTCATTGCATTGAAGCACAGAGAACAAGCCAATTCACTGCATCAGGCAGTGGAACCTGACTGTCTTCTTTCCTCTTCTTAAAGAGTCTGGCGGCCCACACAAGTGCCCTGCCTCAGGGCGGTGCTCGTAACCGACTCTGGGTCCGGCCCACAGTGGGGCAAGGTGGGAAAACTGGGATCTGATCGGCTCCGGACGCCCTTCTGCTCCGTTGCTGCCGGACTCTTGCCCCTCCTCCAGCACGGGGTCTCTCCCAGGGGGCACCGTCTGCGCCAGGCTGGAGGCTCATGCCAGCCGAGCCAAATCCGACACAAACTCCCCCCCCGCAGTTTCACTCCTCCCTCAGTTTCCTAACGGTTTTCATCCGTAAGATACGAGGATGGGGTCGCTGGGGCGGGGAGTCTATCCCAGCAAGCAACAGGCACAAGGCAGGGTACACCCTGGATGGGACGCCTGTCCATCTCAGGACAAACAGGTGGGGCTGCACACTGCACACTGGTGGCGGTAGTGGGATTCTCCATTACCTGTAAAAGGCCTTTGAGTGGAGTATCCAGAAAGAAGCTGTATAAATCTAAGGAATTATTATTATTATTATTATTATTATTATTAATAATACACTCACACTACCAGGGCCAATTTTCTCAGAAGCCAATCAACATCCCAGCTTGTCCCCACACAAACCACAGGGAGGACAGACACCACGCAAATAACACTCCAGGCCCAGAACTCCAGCCAGGGGCCCAGTACAGACTGGAGAGAGCCGTCAGAAGATGGGTGTGTGAGTGTGTGACGTCGACGGACATGACGCACTTTAAACGGGTCTAATGCTAAACCACGTGATTGATGGCGTCAGTCCAGCGATCATCGCTTCGACACTTCTAGTCTCTAGAACGGCCGCCGGACCGCGTCTGATCATTGATCTGGAGCACCTGGAGTCCATCGCAAGCCTGTTGGTCCAGCTCGTTTCTCGTCAGTCGCTCGTGTTTCCCTCCTGCGTGGGTCCCTAGACACTGTAGGGAAACCCGGCACTAACTGGTGGATCACGATCCTCTCATCGGGAAACTTAACAACATTCATTTCCACCCCACTTCTGAGCCCGCGCCTCTTCTTTGCTCGACTGCTTTCCGTTTTTTGTTTGTGTGTTTATTTGTACCGTCTCGGGAATATCAAAATGTCCGGCGCCGGGGACGAATACTTTTCCCGGCGTTGCGCACAGCACGTCCCACCTGCCTCCTCCGGCGGCGTCATTCTCGGGGGACCGGTTACCCGCCGTTCCTGTCTTTCTGTATCCCACGAAACTTCGTGGAAGCGAGCAACTGACCTCTCGGGGGTTACCTGCGACGGCCGTGGCGAGCGGCCGCACCGTGATGACGTCACCGCGGCGAGTCGGCGAGGTGCATCCTGGGGATTCCGGCCGGTCCTGAGCAGTGCGTGATTTTTTGGGGGGGATGCCGGAGAGCCGAGCCTTTTCAAAAGCCCGCTTGAGCACCAGGTGCGAGAACTGTCTGCGTGCGGCAGTGTCAGTTACTAACTCGGTTTCCCTGCGAGACACCAACTGACAACACGTCAGCGAAGAAGGCGTCACAGCCGAAACGTTGTGTTTTCTTTTCCAGTATGGAATAAACCTATTATTTGTTCCGTTGCAGACTACGCATGCCACCCACCTGAACTATTATAATAATAATAATAATAATAATAATTCGAGGGGCTCTGGAAATCCCAGCCTTCTGGGGTGTGAAACAAATCACACTTGAGAAACTTGCATTTCTGTCTTCCTGTGTCCCTTTGAGATTGACGAGATGGACGCGGTGCTATTTTCATAAATCAGGTCAATGTGCGCTTTGAGGGGACGCGGAATAGGCACGCCGGAGGTCTGAGATCTGGAGGGTGAAAACGACGCGGCCCCCGTCTCTCCCTCAGCAGGCTGGGCCCCGGTGTCGTCCCGTCCCGAGAAACACGGGGGTTCGGTCTCTGGGGCTCGGAACCGGAGACAGCTCTCCCGTTTGGCCAGGACACTGGGGTAACACCCCTACTCTTGTCGAAAAACACCCTGGGATTTTTAATGACCACAGAGAGTCAGGACCTCGGTTTTAGGTCTCGACCGAAGCACAGCGCCTGTTTACAGTCTAGTGTCCCCGTCACTATACTGGGGCATGAGGACCCACACAGACCGCAGGGTGAGCGCCCCCTGCTGGCCCCACTCACACCTCTCCCAGCAGCAGCCTCAGCTTTCCCAGGAGTCTCCCCTCCAGGTACTGGCCAGGCTCCCACCTGCTGGGCTCCAGTGGGGTTTGTCAGCTGGGAGCTGCAGGGTGACACGGCTGCCGGCTTAACTCGAAACGAAGTTAGGTTTGCCTTTATGAAAGCGAATTTCACCCCTACTGACTTTCTTCGGCACTTGACAGTAATTGGGCATTATAATACACGCAGAGGGAACAGGGTGTTCGACTGTTACGAGGGCGTTAAATACGAGCGTGTATTCCGCAGAGGATCACCGGTAGCTGGAAGTTTCATGGGTAACAAGCTCGGAAAAACTGAAATAAAACAATTGAGACGCGAACAGCTACAGACAATCATCCAAAACCCTAACAGGGCAGAATAAAAAAAAAAGGGGTTCAGATCTCAGACAAACTACAGAGGCTTTCCAGTCCAGCAGAACAAACGAAAGAGCTTTTGTTTCTGTTTTTCAAAAAACAAATATATGCAGATGTGAGAATGACCCTTTCAAACGGCCGTTTTGGTAAGCAAATCAGCGTCGATTCCACTTTTTACCCTCGCCGGCCGCGTCGCTCGCTCGTCTCACGGGCTGATCACCTGCGGGATCGCCTGAGAAGGGATCTCCCCTCCATAACCGCCTTTAGGCTCTGGCAGGGAGCAACGGGTTGTCCCGTCCCCGACAAGCGAAGACGGAAACGCCGCCCCGTCCAGCGCGCCGTCTTTTATAAACGTTTATAAGTTATACGCCAGGTGCGGGCATCGGAACGCAAAACAGGTGCACACGCAAAACCGTGACGCCTGCCCTCTCGCCAGCTCGTGAAGCGACAACAACAACAACAACAACAACAACAACAACAAAATCGCTTTCGTCTCCGTCTCCTGATCTCCTGTCCGTTAAATCCCCCCGGAGCGATTTGGAGAATGGCTCCAGTATAAACAAGTCAAAGTGAACCAGAACCAGCACACGACTCAACCCGACGAAACAGCATCCGCGACGGGTCTCTCCGCGCCCCACGTCTGGCGGACGGCGCGACCCGGGGATTCCGGCGTGACCATCCGCGCCTCTCTCCCACGGGGCAGCTGCGGAACGCGGTTCGGTCCGGTCGCCGGAGCCTGCGCGCTGAGCCCCGAACCCCCTTTCCGCCGGCAGCGGTGGGTCGCTCATCCCAAGGGGAATCCCCCGGAGAACCGTACAGTAAAACACCCCTTTTGTCTCCCGACAGCTGTCAAAAAAACAAACCGACCGACAAAACCCACGCACCCGCGAGGCAGAAGCTTAAGGCTTCCAATCCCGCCACCGTGCCCGGTCACACGCGTTTCCCGCGTCCGCCTCCCTGCCTACCTGTACGAGGTCTGCTTCCTGAAAGCCAGACCCCTCAGCTTCTCCTCCAGCGACTCTTCCCCGTCCAGGCGGCCGCCCTGGGACCCGCCGGTCCTCGCCGCCTCGGCTCGGCCGCCGCCGCCGCGCTCCTCGCCTCCTTTCCCGGCGGCTCCCGGCGGGCTGGTGGGGCTGAAGTTCTGCGGGTCTCCCGGTGGCGGACAGGGCACGGCCAGGGGGTCCATAACCCCCCTCCCCTCCTCCTCCTCCTCCTCCTCTTCTCCTCCTCCTCCTCCTCTCCGCGGCGGCGGCGGTGGTGGTGGTGGGAGCCGAGGTGTCCCGGACCGCTGATGCCGGCGGTGGTGGGTCTGTGCTCGCCGCAGCCCGGGGGCTCGGTCACAGCCCCGCCGGAGAGGAGACAGCGAGGGAGCCGCTAATGGCAGCAGCAGCAGCAGGGACCGGAGTAGTAGCAGGCTTCAGCATCCATCTCCGGCTGCGCGGCACAGGGGCATTCTGGGATACTCCTCCTCTTAGCTCAGCATCCGTCAGCATCAGCCGGGCGGGGGGGGGGGATTTGATAGTAGGACCAGCGGGCGTCGAGAAACATAAGCCGGGCCGCCGCTTAGCACCTCGGCGGGGAGTGGGTGCGTTGCGTGGATGGGGGGCTCCTCAGCCCTCCCCCGGGGGGAAAAAAAAACCCCCCACCAAAACCCTAAATCTTTCTTACGCCCACGGCTTTCTCGGCGTGGACCCGGGTGGTCTCGTCCCGGGTGGCGAGAGGAGGCGTGTCAGTGACCCCCGCGACGCGGGCGCTCCGAGGGCGCCGGGCCAGAGGTTTTACAGTACTGCGCCGCCGGGCTTCAGGTCCGAGGGCGGTGAATGACCAGGCGGAGCCGGGGGGGGGGTGGAGGAGACGGCCTCGGCCTCGTCACACGTGCTGGCACCGGGTCCGACTTTCAGAGACAGATTTTCCCAGCGCGGGGAGGGTTTTCGGGCAGCAGACGAGGAAGTGGACCGGCTCCGGTTTTCTAGCGCAAAGCCCCGCAGGAGCAAGCGTCGATGCGTCGGTTCTCGGTGGCTTTGAATTGCATCTCAATTCTCTCTCTCTCTCTAAAAAACAACAACAGCAACAACAGCTTTTGATCTGTATGTGTCAGCCGGCGAGGATAGCGACAGAAAAAGGAAGAATTTCACTTTCCCTGTCGACCCCGTGGTGAAACCCGACCCTTCCCGATCAGACTCCGTCAGTTTCTGCCCCTCTTTAAAACTCCCGTCGCCGGCTGCGTGTCCTTTTGAGCTCCCAAGCATTTTTCCCTTAATACGATTTGGGGGTGGGAGTCCCATCTGAAGCAAAACGCGCACAGGCAGAATGTAGGTGAGCACAACCTTACAAAACAAAACACAAACAGGCTAAAACACAAAGACTTGGACTGAGCGAGGGGTCCGGAAAGCAGACCCCCCCCGCCGCTCCTGTCTCCGGTCCAGCTTCTGGTCCTCAACAGATCCCGGTTGTCAACCCCCACACAAACCTGTTTCCGTTTTTGTTTTGTGTGGGGTTTCTGGACGACGGCGGCTTACGGGCTTACCTCGGACGGATGACTTCACCTGCATTGCCGTCGGCTTTGGAGTCCCAGGAAAAAAAAAAAACCTTTCATATTCCTTCCCCTCCCGGAATCGGAGCGCCCACATGCCCGGGCTCGTCCCGCGGCATCTGCGGAGCAAAAACGTTTCCACAGCCGTCTCGGAGACGGCAAGCGGGAGCATGTCGGCCGCCGAGCGACAGGAAAGCGCAAAAGCTGCTCCGGGGCCGCTCTCTCCTGCTCCCTTTCTCCGGCGAAAACTTCCTCCTGCCGTCCCGTGCCCGTCGGGGGGTGTACAGCGCGTTGACATCACACCACCCACCCGTCTTCCTGTTTCGTGAGCCGGGCGGCTCCCCTCCGAGTGTCGTGTGAAACCCCAGGGAGCCGGGCCGACCTCTGGCAGGGGTCACATACTGTAGACCGCTGCTGGAGCAGGGGGCTGGGAACCAGGAGGTTGGGACCCCCCGCCAGCAAGCCGAATAGGTGCAACATGTCCCCCACCCCGGCGGGCTCCAGAGACACCTGTTCCGCTCTCAAGGAAAAGAGGCCGTGAGCCCAGCGGGGCGCCGACCTGCCCCCAGGTGCTGTCCGTGTGGAGTCTGCACGTTCTCCGCCGCGTTTCGAAAGGGGGGGTGGGTTCCCTCCCAGGGTCTCTGGGACAATCGAACCTACATTTCAGGCACCTACATTACACGGCTCGCCGTTTCTTCCCTGATCCCGAGACACAGCCACGATAGGGACACAAAAAGCTGATCCGCTGGCTCTCCAAAGGGAGAGATCCCGAGAATCCAGAGATGAGGAACCTACATTTCAGGCACCTACATTACACGACTCGCCGTTTCTTCCCTAATCCCGAGACACAGCCACGATAGGGACACAAAAAGCTGATCCGCTGGCTCTCCAAAGGGAGAGATCCCGAGAATCCAGAGATGAGGAACCTACATTTCAGGCACCTACATTACACGACTCGCCGTTTCTTCCCTGATCCCGAGACACAGCCACGATAGGGGCACAAAAAGCTGATCCGCTGGCTCTCCAAAGGGAGAGATCCCGAGAATCCAGAGATGAGGAACCTACATTTCAGGCACCTACATTACAGGACTCGCCGTTTCTTCCCTGATCCCGAGACACAGCCACGATAGGGGCACAAAAAGCTGATCCGCTGGCTCTCCAAAGGGAGAGATCCCGAGAATCCAGAGATGAGGAACCTACATTTCAGGCACCTACATTACACGACTCGCCGTTTCTTCCCTGATCCCGAGACACAGCCACGATAGGGGCACAAAAAGCTGCTCCGCTGGCTCTCCAAAGGGAGAGATCCCGAGAATCCAGAGATGAGGAACCTACATTTCAGGCACCTACATTACACGACTCGCCGTTTCTTCCTTTATCCCGAGACGCAGCCACGATAGGGACACAAAAAGCTGATCCGCTGGCTCTCCAAAGAGAGAGATCCCGAGGATCCAGAGATGAGGAACCTACATTTCAGGCACCTACATTACACGAGTCGCCGTTTCTTCCCTGATCCCGAGACACAGCCACGATAGGGGCACAAAAAGCTGATCCGCTGGCTCTCCAAAGGGAGAGATCCCGAGATCCAGAGACGAGGAACCAGCGCTGGTTCCAGTTGCTGGTGTAGATCGCCAGTTTTGAGGGGAGCTCGGGTGGATGGAGGCTGCTGGCCGATGAAAGACCGTGAATCTCACCTCAGGAGACGCACGCGGAGGGGGACGAGACGAGCTGCAGGGGCTCAGTCAGAAGAAAGATTTCGCAGATCGTTTTGTGTTGTTTTTTTTTTTTAAGAAAAAGACACTTTTGCAAGCACGGTGTGCGTAGAACACAGATCGAGGCAGATGTTGAATTTGGAAAATGCCTCAGGCTGTTGGTTCCTGGTCCTAGACCTGTGGGAGGCCTGTGTCCTGATGCCCCTAATTGCTGGGCTAATTAATGCCTTAATTAATGGGTCTCGGGAACTGTGCCACTGGTGCTGTTCCAACCTCGTTTCTTCAGGGACAAAACCCTCTCAGTCTACACTGCTCCCCAGCTGGCGATGAGCTCATGATGAGCAGGCCTGAGTGAGTACAGAGCAGGAGACATCCCCCCGGACGAGAGCCACCGGCTTCAGCAGGGCAGGGGTCTCCGATGACAGAACAACAGAGCGAGCGTCACTGCTGCGGTCTCCGATACTGTCCACACGGGGGCTGACCTCAGCTTGAAATCATGACGGGCAAACACACACGCAGACACACACACTCACACCAGGGCCAGTCCATCACAGGACACACACACACACACACACACACACACACACACTCACACCAGGGCCAGTCCATCACAGGACACACACACACACTCACACCAGGGCCAGTCCATCACAGGACACACACAGACACTCACACACACACACTCACACCAGGGCCAGTCCATCACAGGACACACACAGACACTCACACCAGGGTCAGTCCATCACAGGACACACACACACACCAGGGCCAGTCCATCACAGGACACACACAGACACACACACACACACACACACCAGGGTCAGTCCATCACAGGACACACACACACACTCACACCAGGGCCAGCCCATCACAGGACACACAGACACACACACACACACACACTCACACCAGGGCCAGTCCATCACAGAACACACACACACTCACATCAGGGCCAGTCCATCACAGGACACACACACACACACTCACACTCACACCAGGGCCAGTCCATCACAGGACACACACACACTCACACCAGGGCCAGTTTTCCCAGAAACCAGTTAACCCACCAGCCTGTCTTTGGACTGTGGGAGGAGGTGGACATGGAGAGAACATGCAAACTCCACCCAGACAGCACCCCGGGGTCCAGAACTGAACCCGGGGCCCCAGCACTGCGAGACGGCAATGCTCAGCCGCCTTATCAATCGGGCAGATGATCGATTAGAGGAGGAGCCTACTGTAGCAACACCCTGTAACGGCGCCAGATCAGAAGGGAACACATGACCCACAGCATGGGCACCCCGATCTACAGCAGGGCTCCCCGATCCTAGCGACCCACACACCTGCCGCTGTTCATTCCCGCAGAGATGAATGACTCCACCGAACGAACAAGTTCTCGAATGGAACATTTAAAAGATCACTGTATAGTCCAGACACCGTGTCTCGCCTGAGGAATGTGTCTTTTCTCAGACCCCAGCCTGCTCTCCAGGAGACACACAGACAGGGAGAGAGAAGCTGGGGGGTCAGAGCGCAGGGTCGGCCATTTATACAGCACCCCTGGAGCAGCTGGGGTGAAGGGCCTCGCTCAGGGGGCCCAACAGAGTAGGATTCCTCTGCTGGGCCGCGGGATTCGAACCAGCAACCTTCCAGCCACAGGCACAGATCCTGAGCCACAGAGCCAGCCCCCATATAGTATAATAATTACTATATGCTGCACACTGGTGGGGGTGGAGGGGATCCCCATTACCTGTAAAGCGCTTTGAGTGGAGTGTCCAGAAAAGCGCTATATAAGTGTAAGCAATTATTATTATTATTATAGTATAATAGTAATAAAAATAATTGCTTACACTTAAAAAAGGTCTTTTTTTTTAGTCATTACAATTCAGTCAGTCACAGCCTCCACCATTGTTAAGAGCTGTTCAGACGAGTCCTGTCACGAAGCCCTTTAAGGGCTCAGTGACGTAACAGAGCTCGGTGGGAACAAACACCACCCGCAGGTGTGGGAGTGGATTCTCCGGGATGCGGACTGGACTCCCCCCCTGATCCGCAGCGCTGCACACAGCTCCAGTCCGGGAAAACATCCGCAGCTCCAGCCCAGGTTTTCATTCCGAGCTCTTAACTCTCCAGGACCGGACTGAGCTGCTAATTAGAGACGCTTTGCAAGGGGATTCGGCTGTTTTAAGAACACCTAAAACACGGCAGTTCTGGCCCTATGGCGCAGATCAATCTTTTTATATATATATATTTTTATCCCAGTCGCTGTGCTGTAAAAGCTGTGAAATATACGCGCCCGCTTCCACTGAAAAAGATGGGGAAAGAAGGATGGAACCTGGAAATGTTATTTATTTTTAAAAAAACACACATCAAAGTGCTTTTACTTAGGAAAATATTTTTTATTTTTATTTTAAGGAATAAAAAAAGGGAGCAAAACATATTGACCGTGTCTCCGTGTAAACTCCGAGAAAAACACGGCTGCGTTTTCCGGGGATCTAATAATAATAATAATAATAATCATCATAATAATAATAAAAGATTCCCTTCCCCACGCGTGGGTGCTCTGCTTCCAGCCCAGCCGAGGAAGAGCCGAGCTCCCACTGAAACGCCACGCACCGTTCACAACACACGGGAGAAACGGGCGCGGTGCCCGCGATGCTCCGACCGCCGTGGAACTGTCTCGCAGGACAGGGGAACTTTCGATGCGCTAAACCGCTGGCCCTCCCGCCCTCACTGATCAAAGACGTCTGCAGTTCGCGGCTGCAAATGACGATTTTCCTGTACTTTTTTTTCTCCTTTTGCATCTTCATTTATTTTTTGACAAAAAAAAAACAGCCCCAGAGAATTATTCACTCTCACCCCTTAACCTGTGACTAGCAAGGACACACCTCGGTAACAATTTTCAAAACAGCGTCCACTGCCCTAGGGTGTCCAGCAGTATGCGGACACTTTCCTGCTCTGTCATTGCAGGGACGATAGCGAGTTCCAGGAGTCTGGAAAGTCACTCTGCGGGACAGGTTGGACAGTCGGGTCTCCGGTAGGAGTTGAGGACACGTTTCTATCCCGGACGGAGCTGGGTTCCCCCAGCAACCGTGAGAGACGTTTTCGTACCGCAGGACCGGTCTGTCCCAGCCAGCGGAGCTCGGGAAAATCCTCGTTTCAGTCCCCACTCAAGCCGACCGGCTGTTCCGACCCGGTTCTCCTTGGCTCGGCTCCGTCCAACGACTGGCTCGAAGCTGGAGCAGCTGTGTCGACTCTCAAGCCCGCTGGCGCCCCGAAACCGAAGCGATCTCATTCGGGAGAGCGAGTCTCGGCGGAGTTTTTATTTCAGATGCGGGGCCGCACAGGAACAACGGCGGGTCCCTTCGGAAATCAGAGCTCAGGAGGTTTTCTCCCTCCCTCCCCGCAGCAGTCTGAAAACATGGGGCCGGTAAAACACTTTCTGATGTTCCGTTTTTCTTTCGGGGGAGACGGGCGGGCGGACGAGCACCTCAACCGCATCTCTCTGCTTCAAAACCCCAAATTCACCCGTCCCGTTTAAATACCGCCCCCCCACTGCGGGGGGTGACGCCTCAAGACGAAAAACGACAACAGCAACAACAACAAAAAAAAACCGCTAACATTGCACGCACAAATACTTTGGAGTACATACGGAAGATAATAACAGATTGGAATAAAATACATAAAAAAAACAGGCAGGTAAAAAAGAAGGAGGGGTGTATATAAATACAGGGGTTCGGCCGCTGGCGCTGGGGGGGGGCAGGGGTCCTCAGGACGTCTCGTTCACCGTCCGCTCCAGGTCGATGACTTGGGTGCCGCCCTCGTCCCGCAGCTCCGGGTGGGACCTGCGGAACAGACACGGCCCAGGGAGGGGAGTCAGCACCTGGAACTGAACCTCGCTTGCTAGTCTTTTTTCGGGCCCCCCCGAACCCCCCACGGGGGGCCACCCAGAACATTGTTGGGCATCGGAAACCCCCCCTCGGTCACCCCTGCACCTCTCCTCCTCCGCCTGCCGGTCAAGGGGGGCGCTGCGCATCGCAGGATCCCCCAAACTCACACTGAACCCTCTTCCCAGCGAGGGCAATTAGCAAACTGCCCCCCCCCCCCGGGCCGATTTTGACGATTTTCGGCGAGGGAAAAAAAAACATAATTCGCGGTGAAACCGCCAAAGAAGGCGCCGTCCTTCGGATGAGACGTCAAACCGAGGTCCTGACTGATTAACAATCCCAGGGCGTCTCCTGACAAGAGTAGGGGTGTTACCCCAACTCCAAAACCAAGAGATTTAAGATTCCCATTCACACCTGTAGCCATATCCTTACTGGACAATCAAATACAGGAATTTTCCATGCAAATATAATTAATAATAATAATTGCTTACACTTATATAGCGCTTTTCTGGACACTCCACTCAAAGCGCTTTACAGGTAATGGGGATCCCCTCCACCACCACCAATGTGCAGCATCCACCTGGATGATGCGACGGCAGCCATAGTGCGCCAGAATGCTCCCCACACACCAGCTCTCAGTGGGGAGGAGAGCAGAGTAATGTAGCCAATTCATAGAAGGGGATTATTAGGAGGCCATGATTGGTCAGGGCCAATTGGAAATTTGGCCAGGACACCGGGGTTACACCCCTACTCTTTTCGAGAAACGCCCTGGGATTTTTAATGACCACAGAGAGTCAGGACCTCGGTTTTACGTCTCATCCGAAGGACGGCGCCTGTTTACAGTATAGTGTCCCCATCGCTATACTGGGGCATTAGGACCCACATGGACTGCAGGGTGATCGCCCCCTGCTGGCCCCACTAACACCTCTTCCAGCAGCAACCTTAGTTTTTCCCAGGAGGTCTCCCATCCAGGTACTGACCAGGCTCACACCTGCTTAGCTTTAGTGGGTTGCCAGTTGTGAGTTGCAGGGTGATATGGCTGCTGACCTGATTATCCGTGCAGATTGTTGGCGTGTTTTTCTTTTCCGTCTCTACACCAACTGCAACTGTACAAACGAATTGCCCCTTTGGGCATATTAAAGACTCTCTCTCTCAATTCAATTCCAGGTGCTTTATTAGCATGACCGATGGGTACAATCAGTGTTGCCAAAGCAAATGAAAGTAATGATATTTACATATCATCTCTCTCTCTCTCTCTCTCCCCCCCCAGTGTCCTGGCCCAAATTTCCCCCCTGGCCTTTACCCCTCATGGCCTCCTAATAACCCCCCTCTCTGAACTGGCTCCATCCCTCTGCTCTCCTCCCCACTGGGAGCTGGTGTGTGTGAGAGGACTGGAGCATCATCCAGGTGGGGCTGCACACTGGTGGGGGTAGTGGGATTCCCCCTGACCTGGGAAGAGCTCTGAGTGGAGGGTCCAGACAGGCGCTATATAAGTGTGAGGGATTATTATTATTATTATTATTATTATTATGGGAGCTTATGAGCCCTGTGGGCCTGCTGGCCTCAGTAAGAGACTGAAACCCCTCGGCTGGCTCACCTGCGGGGGTGCAGCTCGATGAGAACCGATTTCTGCGCCGCGTGCGTCTCGTTGCTGCGCAGGTAGGGCAGGCCGGGCTCGGCCCCGCGCCCCTCCCCCTCCGGCTCCCGGTCCGGCGCGCTGGGCCAGGCCGCCGCGGGGCCCCCCCGGCGCCCCCACGCCTCGGGGTGCTCCACGGAGAGCCCCGAGGGGTGGGGCTCGTCCAGGCTGCTGCGCTCCTCGTACCCCAGCAGGCTCCGGGACTTCACTGAAACGAACGACACAGGCGCCTGAGCGTTTCTGTCAGCAGGGGGCGCTCAGGCCTGCGCTTGCGTCTGGGGAAACTGGCTCTGGTGTGTGTGTGTGTGTCCTGTGATGGACTGGCCCTGGTATATGTGTGTGTGTGTGTGTGTGTGTGTCCTGTGATGGACTGGCCCTGGTATGCGTGTGTGTGTGTGTCCTGTGATGGACTGGCCCTGGTATGCGTGTGTGTGTGTGTCCTGTGATGGACTGGCCCTGGTGTGTGTGTGTGTGGTGTCCTGTGATGGACTGGCCCTGGTGTGTGTGTGTGTGGTGTCCTGTGATGGACTGGCCCTGGTATGCGCGTGTGTGTGTGTGTGTGTGTGTGTGTGTGTCCTGTGATGGACTGGCCCTGGTATGCGTGTGTGTGTGTGTCCTGTGATGGACTGGCCCTGGTATGCGCGTGTGTGTGTGTGTGTCCTGTGATGGACTGGCCCTGGTATGCGCGTGTGTGTGTGTGTGTCCTGTGATGGACTGGCCCTGGTATGCGCGTGTGTGTGTGTGTGTGTGTGTGTGTGTGTGTGTGTGTGTGTCCTGTGATGGACTGGCCCTGGTATGCGTGTGTGTGTGTGTCCTGTGATGGACTGGCCCTGGTGTGTGTGTGTGTGGTGTCCTGTGATGGACTGGCCCTGGTGTGTGTGTGTGTGGTGTCCTGTGATGGACTGGCCCTGGTATGCGCGTGTGTGTGTGTGTGTGTGTGTGTGTGTGTCCTGTGATGGACTGGCCCTGGTATGCGCGTGTGTGTGTGTGTGTCCTGTGATGGACTGGCCCTGGTATGCGCGTGTGTGTGTGTGTGTCCTGTGATGGACTGGCCCTGGTATGCGCGTGTGTGTGTGTGTGTCCTGTGATGGACTGGCCCTGGTATGCGCGTGTGTGTGTGTGTGTGTGTGTGTGTGTGTGTGTGTGTGTGTCCTGTGATGGACTGGCCCTGGTATGCGTGTGTGTGTGTGTCCTGTGATGGACTGGCCCTGGTGTGTGTGTGTGTGTGTGTGTGTGTGTGTGTGTGTGTCCTGTGATGGACTGGCCCTGGTATGTGTGTGTGTGTGTGTGTGTGTCCTGTGATGGACTGGCCCTGGTATGTGTGTGTGTGTGTGTGGTGATGGACTGGTGTCCTGCCCAGAGTGTACCCTGCCTTGTCCCCATTGCCTGATGGGATAGGTCCCAGCTTCCCCTGCGACCGGATGATCCAGACAGGACCGAACCCGGGCTCCCCTGGAGAGCAGAGGTCCGACTGACAGCGACCCCCCCCTCGGCATCGGAAGAGCTGCCGCAGGGAATCATGACTCACGCCTGCGGGCGGCCACGCGCGGGCGGCCAGCGAAGTTAGGAAGCGGTTTAAATTTATCGCCCATTATATAACAGCCCAGATCTGCGTGGAGGAGGGGGGCGGCTCTAGTCAGTGTACCTCCGCAGATACGGCACCGACGCGTCGCTGGAGGACAGATACGGACGCGCTGCTCGCCGTCTCGGTGTCCTGCGTTTCGTGACACTGTCCCCTATCTGCGAATTCGAGAGCTGTTCAGATAAAGGGGAGCGGACAATCGTTACCGCATCCCCCAGTGTCGTCTGGCTTGCTCACTGCTCTCCTTGTGCTGGAAACCATGGAGTCTCCACCCATCTTGTTCATTTTCTAGAGTGCAGAATTCTCTGGACCCAAGGGGGGGGGACAGGGTGGTGCAGGGATCAGCTTTGTCGCCTCACGGCGCTGGGACCCCCCGGTCTCAGTTCCCGGGGGTGCTGTCTGGGGGGAGTTTGCACGTTCTCCGGCGCTCCAGTTTCCCCTCCACGGTCCCAACCCGTGCCAGCAGGTTAATGGGCTTCTGGGAACAATTACCCCCGTGTCTGCCCTGTGATGAGACTGGTGTCCTGCCCAAAGTGTAGCCTGCCTTGCGCCTGGGGCTTGTTTTCAGAGGCTCCGGCAGCCCCCCCGAGACCCTGAGCTGGATGAAGTGGTGTGAAATTGGATGGATGACCTCAGACCCCTGTCTCTGTTCCAGGCTGCAGTTCCTTCACAGCCCTGCAGCCCCGGAGTGGAACTGGCAACATCCGAACAACCCGATTCGTAAACAGGGCCTTGCCAGAGCCGCGCGCGAGACCCCCCCCCTCCTCACCTGTGGCGGTGTAGGACTCCTGCGCCGTCAGCACGCCGGGCAGCCCAGTCTTGGCCGCGGAGGAGCAGGGCGCGAAACTCTGCGAGAAGCTGCCCAGGAACACGGCGAAGCACAGCACTGCCACCTAGAGGCCAGAGGTCAGAGGACCACACAGAGGTCAGTGCCGCACCGAAACCGGCAGGGGATGTAATGTAATAATGTAATAATGTTTCTTTATTAGCCCTATACAATTTCTTGCATTAAGAATTCGTCTTTTTGCATACCCCAGCTTTTCTCCATGGAGACACAGACATACAGACAGGGAGAGAAGCTGGGGGTCAGAGCGCAGGGTCAGCCATTGTACGGCGCCCCTGGAGCAGTTGGGGTTAAGGGCCCTGCTCAGGGGCCCAACGGAGTAGGATTCCTCTGCCGGCCGCGGGATTTGAACCCGGCAACCTTCCAGTCACAGGCGCAGATCCTGAGCCACAGAGCCACCTCTCCGCCCCAAGAGGTGGATGGAGCCTGCTAGCAGAATCTGTGTGTTACTCTGTACCCGTAGAGTGGTAGGAGCTGTGAACTCCTGCTGAATCCACATGGTAAGCTCTATACTCTTCCCACTTGCTTGAGCACAGACGCTTCGCCCTCCCTGTACTGAACTCCCTAGCGGGCAATGTTTATACCAAACTCCCGATAAGAAAGGAATGCTTTCCGAGTCCTGGAGATTCCTGAGGAAGCTACCTCAAAGACAGGAGGGGGAGGCTGTAGAGAACAGTGTGTATGAGCTGTGCAGAGCCACATCCCCTCTGAGCTCCTATAACTACTATGGTCCTTACTGCGGTTCCTGGGAGGCCTACAGCAGAGCTGGGCTTGACGGACGAACGCTTGGGGCTCAAGAGCCGTCGTCTGATCGTCAGGATTGGAAAGCAACGCTCTGGGCGTCTCGCATAACTACGGGCCCAGACTGAGAAGAGCAGAACTCGGTCTTTTAGAAACGATTTATTCGATCCTTTTTCTTTCCGTGGATACCGCGTGCCGCAAAACTCGAACTCCCACCCCTTTGTCTGTTTCGCCCGACTTCTGTCTCTCTGTCTCTGTCTCTGTCTCTGTCTCTGTCTCTGTCTCTGTCTCTGTCTCTGTCTCTGTCTCTGTCTCTGTCTCTGTCTCTGTCTCTGTCTCTGTCTCTGTCTCTGTGTGTGGATTTGCGGTTTTAAAATTAGACAAAGTGGGCGGCCTGCGTCGTCAAGGCAACCGAGCCGCCGCACGACGAAGGGGTCTTCGGGAGAGCTGAAGCCCCCCCTGCATCTCGACGTCTCACAGCAGCTGCTATTGAAACATTCGCCAACTACCCCCCCCCCCACACACAAGGAACTGGAGCGAAAGCATGGGAGGGGGGGGTTGCATTTCTAAATGCAATCTGTTCTGAACCCCACTCCGGGACCCCTCTTCCGCGGGGCGGCTCGAACGGCCCGTCGGACGGGGCGCACGACCCCCCCCCCCGACGAGCCCTTACCATGAGGCAGGTGGTGGTCTGGGTGCCGATCACTCGGCAGGAGAGGGGCACCTTCCCCGCCACCACGGCCTGCAGGCAGTGCAGCTGCTGCAGGAGGGACCTGGAGAGAGAGCGGAGTCGGGGGTCAGGGGTCAGGGGTCAGGGGTCAGGGGTCAGGGGTCAGGAGGACTGGGACGCAGGGGGACTGGGACGCAGGGGGGTAGGGAGGCAGAGGGACAGGGAGTCGGACTTCAAACATTAAACCGTCGGCCTGGAGGATCTGAGATGCTGTGACAGCACAGCTCCGAGATCACTCCCGTCAAGCTCTCAGTCTGGAATACCGACAGGGCTCCTGTGCTGCAGAGCTGCTCCACACCCACAGACTGTACCTGCGCCGATCCCGGGGCCCGTGGGGAAATAAGCAGGCTGGAAGACGCCCCTAAGGGGAATTAGCGGCAGAAATACTAAAAAGTCCTGTCACCCCTCTATCCTGCGCACCCCATAACGGTAAGAAGCCCTCTTTACAATACTCCTGGTTGAGCTAGGAGGTGGGATGGCGTCCCAATTCCAGAGGATCCAGGAAATGACTATGCACATGCCGGGTCAGGGGTTGGGGGTCAGGGGTCGGAGGCCCTTCCAGGCCACTCACTTGTTCGTGCTCTCCAGCGTCTCCACTTTCCGGCGCAGCTCGCTGTTCTCGTTGGAGCACGTCTCCACCCTGTGGACACGGAGGGACATGACAACAGGTTCTCGCCAGAAAAAAAAAACAGCAGCAGCTTACCTTTTACAAAAAAATTTTTTAAAAAAGTGGAAGCAAAAAAGCCGTCTTCGCAACGCTACAAAACGGCACATTGTGGGCAGCGTCTAATTTTATGCTCCCTTTTGGATTTCATATCAGTATACAGATTGATTAGTCCAAAAGTTTCTATTAATTCAAGGTTTGGGCACATCTGAACCCTTAAGGTAAGGTTTCATGCAGTGTAAGCACCTGAAGAGCCCGTTAAGCATTTTAGAGGCAAACAGCACGTTGTTAAGAAACAAAACAGCATACAGCTCTGGACTGTTTTTTTTAATCTGCAGTTCTTAACCTAAAAATCTCTTGCACAACTCCTCCTATGTTCCCCAGATCGTTGCTATGAGAAATTCACCGTCTGCTGGGTATAGATCTAGGGGGCCCTATGACATGTATTGTACCGAATGGCTGAATTAGCCATTCAGTGCTGGCAAGAGAGTAAAGTCCTTCCACCTGAGAATGCTGCCACAGCCAAGGTGTCGAATCCAAGGGCGAGAGACCTTTAATATTCCCCGTTTCCAGTCCCTGCTGGGGTTTAATGGGGTACTTTTCAAGAAAACCCTGCGCGTCTCGCCCATCGTCAACAGCAACAACAAAAATCTCGTCTCCAGGAAGGCACGTGGGCCGACTTCAGGACGGAGAGATGCCTCTCCCACTTATCAGCAAAAACCTGAAACGGGGTTTTACGGCCCAGAGCTACATCTGCAAGACTGCTTAACGCTGCTGAGAAAAACCAGAGCCAGAGTTTAAAACCACCAGGCCAAGCGCGCTTGCCAACGTCTTCTCCGCCATCTTGGAAAAGATGGCGCGTGTGGGGTGGTTTGAAGCTCATGGAAACCTCTAACATTGACCCAGACCAGGCTTACTTCTTCTCCAGCGCGTCCATGTACTCCTTCTTCTTCCTCCGGCTTTCCTGAGCGGAGATCTGTGGGGGTGGGAGAAAAAAGTCAGAATCCGCAAGTTTTCACTGGGAGGACTGGGACTCTCAATGGGGACTTTGTGTGAGAGAGGGGCACTGGGAAGACTGGGACTGTCTATTGAGACCGTGTGTGTGTGAGAGAGGGGCACTGGGAAGACTGGGACTGTCTATGGAGACCGTGTGTGTGTGAGAGAGGGGCACTGGGAAGACTGGGACTGTCTATGGAGACCGTGTGTGTGTGAGAGAGGGGCACTGGGAAGACTGGGACTGTCTATGGAGACCGTGTGTGTGTGAGAGAGGGGCACTGGGAAGACTGGGACTGTCTATGGAGACTGTGTGTGTGTGAGAGAGGGGCACTGGGAAGACTGGGACTGTCTATGGAGACTGTGTGTGTGTGAGAGAGGGGCACTGGGAAGACTGGGACTGTCTATGGAGACTGTGTGTGTGTGAGAGAGGGGCACTGGGAAGACTGGGACTGTCTATGGAGACCGTGTGTGTGTGAGAGAGACACTGGGAAGACTGGGACTGTCTATGGAGACCGTGTGAGTGAGAGAGGGGCACTGGGAAGACTGGGACTGTCTATGGAGACCGTGTGTGTGAGAGAGGGGCACTGGGAAGACTGGGACTGTCTATGGAGACCGTGTGTGTGAGAGAGGGGCACTGGGAAGACTGGGACTGTCTATGGAGACCGTGTGTGTGTGTGAGAGAGGCACTGGGAAGACTGGGACTGTCTATGGAGTCCGTGTGTGTGAGAGAGGCACTGGGAAGACTGGGACTGTCTATGGAGACCGTGTGTGTGAGAGAGGGGCACTGGGAAGACTGGGACTGTCTATGGAGACCGTGTGTGTGAGAGAGGCACTGGGAAGACTGGGACTGTCTATGGAGACCGTGTGTGTGAGAGAGGGACACTGGGAAGACTGGGACTGTCTATGGAGACCGTGTGTGTGAGAGAGGCACTGGGAAGACTGGGACTGTCTATGGAGACCGTGTGTGTGAGAGAGGGGCACTGGGAAGACTGGGACTGTCTATGGAGACCGTGTGTGTGAGAGAGGGACACTGGGAAGACTGGGACTGTCTATGGAGACCGTGTGTGTGAGAGAGGGACACTGGGAAGACTGGGACTGTCTATGGAGACCGTGTGTGTGAGAGAGGCACTGGGAAGACTGGGACTGTCTATGGAGACCGTGTGTGTGAGAGAGGCACTGGGAAGACTGGGACTGTCTATGGAGACCGTGTGAGTGAGAGAGAGGCACTGGGAAGACTGGGACTGTCTATGGAGTCCGTGTGTGTGAGAGAGGCACTGGGAAGACTGGGACTGTCTATGGAGACCGTGTGTGTGAGAGAGGCACTGGGAAGACTGGGACTGTCTATGGAGACCGTGTGTGTGAGAGAGGGGCACTGGGAAGACTGGGACTGTCTATGGAGACCGTGTGAGTGAGAGGGGCACTGGGAAGACTGGGACTGTCTATGGAGACCGTGTGTGTGAGAGAGGCACTGGGAAGACTGGGACTGTCTATGGAGACCGTGTGAGTGAGAGAGGGGCACTGGGAAGACTGGGACTGTCTATGGAGACCGTGTGTGTGAGAGAGGGGCACTGGGAAGACTGGGACTGTCTATGGAGACCGTGTGAGTGAGAGGGGCACTGGGAAGACTGGGACTGTCTATGGAGACCGTGTGTGTGAGAGAGGCACTGGGAAGACTGGGACTGTCTATGGAGACCGTGTGAGTGAGAGAGGGGCACTGGGAAGACTGGGACTGTCTATGGAGACCGTGTGTGTGAGAGGGGCACTGGGAAGACTGGGACTGTCTATGGAGTCCGTGTGTGTGAGAGAGGGGCACTGGGAAGACTGGGACTGTCTATGGAGACCGCGTGAGTGTGAGAGAGGGGCACTGGGAAGACTGGGACTGTCTATGGAGACCGTGAGAGAGAGAGGCACTGGGAAGACTGGGACTGTCGTGGAGACTGTGTGGGGGCGAGAGGCTGGGAAGACTGGGACTTTCTACAGAGACCGATTCCCACGGTTGTTGAGGTTTTAGGATACTGTACAAAGTACGTTTGCTCCAGTGCAGGGCTGCAGGCCAATCACCAGCCCCCCCAGCCCCCCCCAGATCCCCCACCTCACCTTGTTTTTGATCTTTCGCCGGATCTTCTTCAGCGCTTTCTCCTCGGCTTTGGACAGGGGCAGCTTGGTGGGGACGGGGTAGCCCTCGGCGATCAGCGTGCGCTTCTCCTCCTCGGTCAGGATGAGGGGGCCCGTGCCCTGCAGCTTCTGCCCACGGAGAGCACAGACAGCCTCAGCAGAAGCCGTGGTGCAGTGGCGGCGGTGGGGAGGGCGCCCCCTGCTGTCTGGTCAGGAACAGGCACGCCTCTCCCCCCCCTCCCCGGCTGACAGGAAGCAGACTCGGACAGTATTCCGGGATGCATTAAAAATCCCTCTGGGAGATTTACTTTCCCTCTGGTTCAGCGCTGATCTTACAGGTTAATAAAGACCATGGTAGACAGCTTGTTCCAGTGCTTGTTCCCCCCTAAACAAGAGGTCACTCTCAAAATTGTCCACTTGTTACAGATCATCATTCAGGCAGTGGCATCCTAACTAAACCAGCTATAGCAGGGATCTCAAGTAATTAACACTGGTGTGATCTGAGCCCTTTTACACTGGGACACAATTTCACTGGTGTGATCTGAGCCCTTTGGGTTGGGACAGTTTCACTGGCCTGATCTGAGCCCTTTCACACCTGAACACGGTTTCACTGGTGTGATCTGAGCCCTTTTACACTGGGACACAATTTCACTGGTGTGATCTGAGCCCTTTTACACCGGGACACAATTTCACTGGTGTGATCTGAGCCCTTTTACACCAGGACAAAGTTTCACTGGCCCGATCTGAGCCCTTTCACACCGGGACACAGTTTCACTGGCCCGATCTGAGCCCTTTCACACCGGGACACAGTTTCACTGGCCTGATCTGAGCCCTTTCACACCTGAACACGGTTTCACTGGTGTGATCTGAGCCCTTTTACACCGGGACACAATTTCACTGGCCCGATCTGAGCCCTTTCACACCGGGACACGGTTTCACTGGCCCGATCTGAGCCCTTTCACACCGGGACACGGTTTCACTGGCCCGATCTGAGCCCTTTCACACCGGGACACGGTTTCACTGGCCCGATCTGAGCCCTTTCACACCGGGACACAGTTTCACTGGCCCGATCTGAGCCCTTTCACACCGGGACACGGTTTCCTCAGAGGGAGAGAAGACTTATCTGTCAAAGGTCATCAGGCAGGATCTGTCACACTGAACTGAAGAACAGCACATGGACAATCCTTCGCGTCCACTCCCACTTCTCCACTTCTGCTGCTGCCACTTATTTAAGCTTTTACGCCTTATAAAGCTTTTAGATTCACTGGGGCAAAGGACTGGCAGAGTCGATCCCCCAGAATGTATCCGAGCTAGACTGAGACACGATGCACGACTCGGCTTCCTTGTCCCTTCTGGTTATCCAGGACGAATAAAAACACTTCCTGGCTGCCTTTACCACGCCCTCGAGTTTTCCAACAAGCCAGAGGAACGATCTATTTCGGAAAGGGACGCTGCGGTCTATCGTCGCTGCACGGGTGAAGGCAGGAGCTCCGAGCATTGTCACTTCCTGGTTCGGAACTCAGGGGGAGGGTCAAATCTCCCCCCCCACCAATCAGAGGCCGAGCCCAACCCCCCGCCCCGCCTCTTGCCCCGCCCCCCTCGGGTACTCACGTGAGGCGCCGTGAGGAGCGGCGAGTTGGTGAGCGAGGAGGGCCCGCGCGGCGCCACCTTCAGGACGGCCTGAGAATGCGCAGGGCTCGCGGGGGCGCAGGAGCGCGTGGGGCTCTGTCCTCCCTCCGAATCGCTGCCGTGGGAGCTGGGGGGCGTAGGGGGCATGTGAAGCGACTCCAGACCTGCGCGGCAGAAGGGAGCCCGTGTCTCAACGGCGAGGCGACCTTGGCGTTTCAGGGTCCCCTGGCGGGGCCCATCTCAAAGCACGGTGAAACTCTGTGCTTGAAAAGCACTGTGAAAAGTCTGTGCTGGGCTGTGTGGGTCTGTAGTATACAGTACTGTGAGTGTGTGCTGGGCTGTGTGGGTCTGTAGTATACAGTACTGTGAGTCTGTGCTGGGCTGTGTGGGTCTGTAGTATACAGTACTGTGAGTCTGTGCTGGGCTGTGTGGGTCTGTAGTATACAGTACTGTGAGTGTGTGCAGAGTGGGTCTGTAGTATACAGTACTGTGAGTCTGTGCTGGGCTGTGTGGGTCTATAGTATACAGTACTGTGAGTCTGTGCTGGGCTGTGTGGGTCTGTAGTATACAGTACTGTGAGTCTGTGCTGGGCTGTGTGGGTCTGTAGTATACAGCACTGTGAGTCTGTGCAGAGTGGGTCTGTAGTATACAGCACTGTGAGTCTGTGCTGGGCTGTGTGGGTCTGTAGTATACAGTACTGTGAGTCTGTGCTGGGCTGTGTGGGTCTGTAGTATACAGTACTGTGAGTGTGTGCAGAGTGGGTCTGTAGTATACAGTACTGTGAGTGTGTGCAGAGTGGGTCTGTAGTATACAGTACTGTGAGTGTGTGCAGAGTGGGTCTGTAGTATACAGTACTGTGAGTGTGTGCAGAGTGGGTCTGTAGTATACAGTACTGTGAGTCTGTGCTGGGCTGTGTGGGTCTGTAGTATACAGTACTGTGAGTCTGTGCTGGGCTGTGTGGGTCTGTAGTATACAGTACTGTGAGTGTGTGCAGAGTGGGTCTGTAGTATACAGTACTGTGAGTGTGTGCAGAGTGGGTCTGTAGTATACAGTACTGTGAGTCTGTGCTGGGCTGTGTGGGTCTGTAGTATACAGTACTGTGAGTCTGTGCAGAGTGGGTCTGTAGTATACAGTACTGTGAGTCTGTGCTGGGCTGTGTGGGTCTATAGTATACAGTACTGTGAGTCTGTGCTGGGCTGTGTGGGTCTGTAGTATACAGTACTGTGAGTCTGTGCTGGGCTGTGTGGGTCTGTAGTATACAGCACTGTGAGTCTATGCTGTACAGAACATTTAATTACCCCCAGGGCTGGGGCTGGCAGAGCGATGTTGTACCTTTAGGCGACAGGTTCAGAAACTGATCCACTTCGTGGGGTTCCAGCTTGATCTGCGGCGTGAGGCCGTCAGCGTCCTCTTTCACCTGCGGGATCAGAGCAGGGGGCGATCCGAATCAGAAATATCGCCCTCCACTTCCAGGCGGCCTCGCTGACACGTACTGCTCGCTAACTCTGCCTGCAGGTCACCTGGGAACACTCCTGCGGCGACACGTCCGCTGCACAACCTGTACTTGTCCACTCGTCCATCACAGCGCCTCAGCCAGTACAGGGACTAGTGAGCAGGAAGGGCCACCTCACCTCGCAGTTCTCACTAACTCCCCCCTCTGGCCAGTGGAGAGACCAGGGCTTTCTCACAACATCAAGTTCAACAGCCTGTCCTTGTCCACTCGTCCATCACAGCGCCTCAGCCAGTACAGGGACTAGTGAGCAGGAAGGGCCGCCTCACCTCGCAGTTCTCACTAAGTCCCCCCTGTGGCCAGTGGAGAGACCAGGGCTTTCTCACAACATCAAGTTCAACAGCCTGTACTTGTCCACTCGTCCATCACAGCGCCTCAGCCAGTACAGGGATTAGTGAGCAGGAAGGGCCGCCTCACCTCGCAGTTCTCACTAACTCCCCCTCTGGCCAGTGGAGAGACCAGGGCTTTCTCACAACATCAAGTTCAACAGCCTGTCCTTGTCCACTCGTCCATCACAGCGCCTCAGTCAGTACAGGGACTAGTGAGCAGGAAGGGCAGTTCTCACCAACTCTCCCTCCCTCGCCCGTGAGGAGACTCTTCGCGACAACGTGGAGACTTCTGGGACTTCCACAAAGTCACCGGTGACCAGTCTGAGAAACTGGGACTGCAGCTCCCCTTAAAATCTAAAACACCGACCAGACGTCTTCGGGCCCCCCTCTTCAATAAAACTACCCGATGAGCGTACGCAAACGGAGTCCCCCCACCAAATAATTATTTCTCCATTCACTGCTGCTTCGGCGCACTTTTGTGGTGATTTCACACGACTAGTCGTGAAACCTTGTGTTTTGCTTGTGCGTTTCGCACGTGGAGGAGCCAAAGACAAAGTTCACCAGCAGGGGACAATACGTCTCTATCTAGCCGGGGGAGGGGGGGGGCTGGCGAGGAAGGGGCCTAAGACCCCCGCCGAGGGCGCGGGACGGCGGCGGGACCCCACCTTGGCGGTCTTGAGCTGGCCGGGCGGGGCAAGCCGGAGAGGCAGGGCCGGGGGGGGCCCCTGGGGGGCCACGGTCAGCGCCAGGGCGGGCAGCAGGCCGGGGGACGGGCACAGCAGCGGCTCCGGCTTCGGCTCCGCGCCGTCCTCCGTCTCCATGGGCCAGTCCTCACCGCCGGGATCGCCTGCGCGGGACAACGGGGCAGAGAGCAGGGGGCGGGGCCGTGAGCGGGGTAACACTGGGGCATTGTATTCGCAACACGGGGCTACAGCTGTTACTGAAGACCTGGTCAACACTCTGGTCTCTTCCCAACCTGACTACTCTACTCGCTGGGGATTAATAATAATAATAATAATAATAATAATCCCTCACACCTCTACAGCCCCTGTCTGGACCCTCCACTAAGAGCTCTTCCCAGGTCAGGGGGAATCCCACTACCCCCACCAGTGTGCAGCCCCACCTGGATGATGCTCCAGTCCTCTCACACACACCAGCTCTCAGTGGGGAGGAGAGCAGAGGGATGGAGCCAGTTCAGAGAGGGGGGTTATTAGGAGGCCATGAGGGGTAAAGGCCAGGGGGGGAATTTGGCCAGGACGCCGGGGTAACACCCCTACCCTTGTCGAGAGACACCCCGAGATTCGTATCCTCACGCCATCTGCTTATCTACGTAGCTCCTGGGATACTGTTCAAGTGCAGAGCGGATTTCACAGAGGAAAGGGCCACAAGTCATCCATCCGTTTTCTAACAGCGTCTCCTGATTCAGGGTCTCAGGGGAGCCTGAGTCTATCCCAGCAAGCAACAGGCGCGAGTGAAATCTGGTGTGAGTGTGTGTGTGTCTGTGTGTGTCCCGTGATGGACTGTCCCTGGTCTGAGTGTGTGTCTGTGTGTGTCCCGTGATGGACTGTCCCTGGTGTGAGTGTGTGTCTGTGTGTGTCCTGTGATGCACTGTCCCTGGTGTGAGTGTGTGTCTGTGTGTGTCCCGTGATGGACTGTCCCTGGTCTGAGTGTGTGTCTGTGTGTGTCCCGTGATGGACTGTCCCTGGTGTGAGTGTGTGTCTGTGTGTGTCCTGTGATGGACTGGCCCTGGTGTGAGTGTGTGTGTGTCTGTGTGTGTCTGTGTGTGTCCTGTGATGGACTGGCCCTGGTGTGAGTGTGTGTGTGTCTGTGTGTGTCCTGTGATGGACTGGCCCTGGTGTGAGTGTGTGTCTGTGTGTGTCCTGTGATGCACTGTCCCTGGTGTGAGTGTGTGACTGTGTGTGTCCTGTGATGGACTGGCCCTGGTGTGAGTGTGTGTCTGTGTGTGTCCTGTGATGGACTGTCCCTGGTGTGAGTGTGTGTCTGTGTGTGTCCTGTGACCGACTGGCGTCCCATCCAGGGTGTATCCTGCCTTGTGCCGGCTGCTTGCTGGGATAGGCCCCCCTGCAACCCTGTACTGGATAAAGAGGTTGGAAAGCGTCTGGCTGGATGGATCGATGGACGGATCATGGACCTGCAATGTTTCTGGGTCTCCAAACACTCCTGCCAAAATGTAGAGCCGCTGACCTCCAACCCCTGACCTCTGACCTACCGCCATCGCTGGCCCCCTCGCCCGGGAGGTGAGAGAGGGGCGACTGGGGCCGGGAGTCTCCACACAGGGAGTAGCTGTGCTCCGCCTGGATGTGTGGCGGGGCGGGGGACGCGGCCAGCTCCTCGTCCCCGTCCCCCGCCCCCGCCCGGTCCGACAGGAAGGGGTCGCTCAAGAGCTGGCCCAGCAGGGCCTCTTGGGAGAAGTCGTCTAGGAGCCCGGAGAAGTGCTGTGGACACAGGGGAGAGGACCGGCATTGAATGGCGCTTCACCAAACCCTGAACAGAGACAGTGTCGGGATAAGATCAGATCGGATCACTCTATTGGCCAGATACAGTGTCTCGCATGAGGAATGTGTCTCTTCTCAGACCCCAGCCTGCTCTCCAGGAGACACACAGACAGGGAGAGAGAAGCTGGGGGTCAGAGCGCAGGGTCGGCCATTTATACGGCGCCCCTGGAGCAGCTGGGGTGAAGGGCCTCGCTCAGGGGGCCCCCACGGCGCAGGATTCCTCTGTCGGCCGCGGGATTCGAACCGGCAACCTCCCGGCCACAGGCGCAGGTCCTGAGCCGCAGAGCCAGCGCACCGCAGGATGTATGGGATTTCTCCCACTCAGACTGTCCCAAAATGGGGGCCACAGGAGGACCAGTAAACCAGACAGTCTCCTATTCTATGTAAATGCATGGTTCATGGTTCATGCACTTGCACTATGCCTGGGGGATCAGCTACGTGAGAGCTCATGAGAGCTCCCAGCCCATGGGGTGAGCCTATCGCGGAGTCTATCTCGCTTGCAGTTTGCAGACGTGCCCAGCTGGCGCACAAGCACGATCCCGCTACGTCCACAAGAGGGCGCCCAAGACCCTGCGACCCCGTCCCAAGAACACGACCCCTCCACCCCCACAGCCGGGACCACTGGGCTGCCCCCCGTGTGACCACCAACACCCCCCTCCTCCCCACAGGGCAACCACCATGGCCCAGCCTCACGACCGCCGACACATCCAATCAATCAATCAACCAACCAGCCAATCGATCAAGGTCCAGCGTACAGCGGCCTTGTCGGCAAACGAGATGCTCTCTCTTCCCAGCCTCTGCGCCACCCCAGAGAAACGCTCCCTCGCCGGCGGCAGGGCCCGAATCCAGAATCCTGTGCGGATTCTGAATCCTTGTAGGGCTGGTGGGGGGGCGCGTCAGCCGGCGTGGACCGCAAAGGACCAAGCGAAGGGTTTATTCCCGGCTGGGGAGAGGAGAGAGACAACACAACGTTTCGGCTGTGCGGCGAGAGGGCGTTTCCCTCACGACCCCCAAGAAAGGCTCCACAGCCGAAACGTTGTGCTGTCTCTCCTCTCTTTCCAGCCGGGAATAAACCTGTTACTTGGTCTTTTGTACTGCTGGGTGCCCCCACCCCCCCCTCCAGACTCAAGACCTGAAGGGACGGTAACTGGGGGCTCGTTAATGAGGGCGAGTCTTGGTTCATGGTTCATGGTTCATGGTTCATGGATCATGGATCATGGTTCATGGTTCATGGTTCATGGTTCATGGTTCATGGTCTTTTGTACTGCTGGGTTCCCCCCTCCAGACTCAAGACCTGAAGGGACGGTAACTGGGGGCTCGTTAATGAGGGCGAGTCTTGGATCATGGATCATGGATCATGGATCATGGTTCATGGTTCATGGTTCATGGTTCATGGTTCATGGTTCATGGATCATGGATCATGGATCATGGATCATGGATCATGGATCATGGATCATGGTTCATGGTTCATGGTTCATGGTTCATGGTCTTTTGTACTGGTGGGTTCCCCCCTCCAGACTCAAGACCTGAAGGGACGGTAACTAGGGGCTCGTTAATGAGGGTGAGTCTTGGTTCATGGTTCATGGTTCATGGTCTTTTGTACTGGTGGGTTCCCCCCTCCAGACTCAAGACCTGAAGGGACGGTAACTGGGGGCTCGTTAATGAGGGTGAGTCTTGGCTCATGGCTCATGGCTCATGGCTCATGGCTCATGGCTCATGGCTCATGGCTCATGCACTTGCGCTACGCCTGTGGGATCAGCTACATGAGAGCTCATGAGAGCTCCCAGCCCGTGGGGTGACGGGAGCCTATCGCGGAGTCTATCTCGCTTGCAGTTTGCAGACGTGCAGCGTGGAGCTGGAGCGTGTCGGGAGGCGGCGAGTGACTTGATCTGCACGGGACAGAGAAGAGCCGGCAGACCTCATCTTCACTGCAGTGAACGGGGGGGGGGCACGCTTGCTCTCCAAGATGCAGGGGAGCCGGAGCGCCCCCTTGCTGGGGCGGAGAGGTGGCTCTGTGGCTCAGGATCTGCACTTGTGACTGGAAGGTTGCTGGTTCAAATCCCGCGGCCCCGGCCGAGGAATCCTACTCCAGTGGGCCCCTGAGCGAGGCCCTTCACCCTAACTGCTCCAGGGGCGCCGTACAATGGCAGACCCTGCGCTCTGACCCCCAGTTTCTCTCCCTGTCTGTGTCTCATGGAGAGAAAAAGCTGGGGTATGCGAAAAGACAAATTCCTAATGCAAGAAATTGTATAGGGCTAATAAAGAAACATTATCATAAATGCTGTTGACGTACTGAAACTGGTGGGAGGGAAAGACCGGTGTCCTACGCAGAGCGCCGCTTTAAAAGAGCGACGTACACCTTCCGGGTTCCCCCCCCCCTCCCCCTTTCATGTCCTCCGCCAGGACGAGCGCCACACGACTTTTCTTCTTTTTTTTTTTAGTTTTCTAGTCGTTTTCTTTCCACAACACACACACACACACAAAAAAAGACACACGGATCAGCCCGGGCCTCTCCCGGCCCGGCCGGAGCCCATGACGTCACTCCCGAGCGCGCCACAGACGCGGACGCGCCGTCCGGCCCAAATTTGGGAAAAAGTCGCCTCCGTGGCCGCAGAATACGACTCGTTATACTTCCGCCCGGGTGAAGACTGAAGAATAAATCAATAAAAAAATAAAAGCTCGAACTCCAAAGTCTCACGTCTCTTGGGAACACACAACTTCTGAGCTCTCTTTCACAATTAACAGTAACTGCGCCTCAAGCCTCACGGGGGGACTCGCAGCACGGAGCCGTTTCCAGTCCGACCAGTGCCCGTCACCGACTGGCAGAGACAAACCAGTAAATTAACATTTCTTTAGCAGTCCTGTGCCCCCCATGCGTTCACCAAAATCGACTAAAACCTCGACGGGAAGACTATATTGCCCTGCGACGTGACACACCTCGCTCAGATATTTATTTTTTTTTGAGAGCGCCGTGAAGAGAGTTAAAAAGATGAGTCCCCCCCCCCCCCCCCGCCGGAGAAATACATCTTCCATCTTAATCTCCTAAACCTCTATTCGCACCCCGGACCAGAAAGCGTTTAAGAGCAGGTCAACCGTTGAAACCTAAAATGTATAACGGGACCGCCGAACGGAGGAGAGCGAACGATTATTTTGCATTATTAAAAAATAACAACAACAATAATAACAATAAGAATAAAGAATAAAGAATAATGACAATTACTTCAATCTCGCCGGAAAATTAATCAGACGTGAAAAATGACACTTTTTTGTGACAGTAACAGTAAACCAACAATGTGACTGTCGAGACTTTAAAAAGTAGACAGAACCCCCCCCATGTGTACTGCAGGTTTCTGCAGCTTCACATCAAGAATGACATGGCGTTTGGAAAGCGCCACACGGGCTCGGAAACACAAAATAGCGAATCCCTTTGGCGGGGGTGGATGGGAGGAGAAGTTTTCCCCTCCAGCTGGGCTTTGCATTCCGTTTTCCACAGGAATGTCAGCTGTGGTCTTGCAGCGCCTCGGCCTATGAGGAAGGCGGGGGGCCGGCGGGGTTGGTGATGAGAGAGAGAGAGAGAGAGAGGTCACAACAACTCCCAATCCTACTGGGAGAGGGAGGAGGGAACTCAGTTGAACTGGCAGCCCAGTGTGTGATCTCCTGTCCCAGCCTGAGGAACAGACAGTGAGCCTGTCTCTCAATAATAATAATACAGTGTGCGATCTCCTGTCCCAGCCTGAGGAACAGACAGTGAGCCTGTCTCTCAATAATAATAATACAGTGTGTGATCTCCTGTCCCAGCCTGAGGAACAGACAGTGAGCCTGTCTCTCAATAATAATAATACAGTGTGTGATCTCCTGTCCCAGCCTGAGGAACAGACAGTGAGCCTGTCTCTCAATAATAATAATACAGTATGCGATCTCCTGTCCCAGCCTGAGGAACGGACAGTGAGCCTGTCTCTCAATAATAATAATACAGTTGCGATCTCCTGTCCCAGCCTGAGGAACAGACAGTGAGCCTGTCTCTCAGTAATAATAATACAGTGTGCGATCTCCTGTCCCAGCCTGAGGAACAGACGGTGAGTCTGTCTCTCAATAATAATAATACAGTGTGTGATCTCCTGTCCCAGCCCGAGGAACAGACAGTGAGCCTGTCTCTCAATAATAATAATACAGTGTGTGATCTCCTGTCCCAGCCTGAGGAACAGTGAGCCTGTCTCTCAATAATAATAATACAGTGTGTGATCTCCTGTCCCAGCCTGGCAACACTGATGTATTCATTGGTCATGCCAATAAAGCTTCTGGAATCAAAGCAAATCAAACCGATATTGCATTTGTTCCCGTGTCTATGAGTACTGCACCTACTCGGAGACGCAGAGGCGTCTCCCAGACCGGAGAGGCGTGAACTCGCAGTGCAGGAGGCCGAGAGACACAATCCCGAATACTGTCTTTGCCAGCCTCTGTCTGTAGAGGGTAGATTCGATTTGACTTTCAATAAGACTTGGGGAAAATGGTTCGGATGGTTCTATCTACCTTGAGATGGCTTAGTTTCCTTAGAAAAAGTCTCTGCTGTCCTTTTTTTTTTTGTAAATGGCGGACTCTGCTCTTCTCTAGGCAGCTGTTGTGCAGGGCCAGTGGACAGAAGCACCTCCGTGCTCTGATCACGCAGAGTTTTCTAGGCAGAGTTTCAGGGAGATTTATCACCTCAACAGCAGCCTGTCAGCATGTGTGTGTTTTTTTTTCTACGCGGGGAAATACCAAAACGGCGCCTTCGTTACCGATCTGGGACTTTCGGGGACACGATACTGAGAATCAGGACTGCGGGGAGGTTTCACAGCAGGTTAATTTGAGAGCCGTCCTGAGAGTACCAGGTGGTATATCATTATAGCAGAGCCTACTGCTCCTTTTCTTAGACTTTTTTTTTTAAATCAATAAACAGACCTCCGGGCAGCACAGTGGTGTAGGGGTCGGCGTTGCTGCCTCGCAGCGCTGGGGCCCTGGGTTCGATCCCTGGGGTGCTGTCTGTGTGGAGTTTGCATGTGCTCCAGTGTTAGTGTACATTTCCTCCACAGCCCAGAGGCAGACTGGGTAGGTTAACGGGCTTCTGGGAAAACTGGCCCTGGTGTGAGTGTGTGTGTGTCCGTGTGTGTCCTGTGATGGACTGGCCCTGGTGTGAGTGTGTGTGTCCGTGTGTGTCCTGTGATGGACTGGCCCTGGTGTGAGTGTGTGTGTCCGTGTGTGTCCTGTGATGGACTGGCCCTGGTGTGAGTGTGTGTGTCCGTGTGTGTCCTGTGATGGACTGGCCCTGGTGTGAGTGTGTGTGTCTGTGTGTGTCCTGTGATGGACTGGCCCTGGTGTGAGTGTGTGTCTCTGTGTGTGTCCTGTGATGGACTGGCCCTGGTGTGAGTGTGTGTCTCTGTGTGTGTCCTGTGATGGACTGGCCCTGGTGTGAGTGTGTGTGTCCGTGTGTCCTGTGATGGACTGGCCCTGGTGTGAGTGTGTGTGTGTGTGAGAGTGTGTGTGTCCGTGTGTCCTGTGATGGACTGGCCCTGGTGCGAGTGTGTCTGTGTGGGTGTCCGTGTGTGCTGTGATGGACTGGTCCTGGTGTGAGTGTGTCTGTGTGTGTGTCCTGTGTGTCCTGTGATGGACTGGCCCTGGTGTGTGCGTGTGTCCTCTGCTGGACTGGCATCCTGCCTTGTGCTGGCCCAGACAGGCTCATGGCCCTGTACTGCAGACAGCAGTTAGACAATGGGTGGCTGGATGAACACTGACTCTATTTTGACATTTACAGTTCTGCTGGTTCTCTTCTTTAAGATGCAGCAGCGTGCTGGACAGTCACATCCACCGGAACAGCCCTGCCAAATGCCTGCTCCACATTCTCCACTGCGGTCTGAAAAAGCCCTCCGTTAGCTCCAGCCTGACCCCAGGACACTGCATCATCCCGACTGGCACCAGAACACTTGCTCTTTGTCTGCGCAGAAGGATCGCGACACAGGAGTGAGACGCGTCTCACACCCGACTTCCTGGCCTGCTTATACGGTATACACAGCAAAAGCGTCTTTAGTTCTGACATTTTTAACATGCAAGTCTCATTCAAACACTTACACACACTCCTCATACACACGCGCACTCACTCACAATCTCACATGCACACACTCACACACACTGTCACTGGCTCTCACACGCGCACAATCACACACACTCATTCGTGCACTCACACAATCACACACACACTCACAATCACACACACTGTCATTGGCTCGCACACACACGTGCACACTCACAATCACAAGCTCACTCACACAATCCCACACATGCACACTCACAATCACACACACTGTCATTGGCTCTCACACACGTGCACACTCACAATCACGCACTCACTCACACACACTGTCATTGGCTCTCACACACACACAATCCCACACATGCACACTCACAATCACACACACTGTCATTGGCTCTAACACACACGTGCACACACAATCACACACACTGTCATTGGCTCTAACACACACAATCCCACACATGCACACTCACAATCACACACACTGTCACTGCCTCTCACACTCACTCATGCACACACACGCGTGCACTCACACAATCACACACACTGTCACTGGCTCTCACACTCACAATCACTCACTCACGTGCGCACTCGCACAATCACACACTCACGTGCACACTCACAATCACACACACTGTCACTGGCTCACACACACACATACCCTCCTATTCCTATTCGGACTGCAAGCCAGCCAGGTGCCGACTGGTGTCCCGGGACAGCCCACCGGAGCTCCAGCCCAGGTGCCCTCCTCCTCCTCCTCCTCCACCCCCCCCCCCCCAAGGCTGCGGCCGACACAAAGCTGCTCCTTTCAGCCCGGGCCGGCCCACCGGGGGCCGTCGCGGGGCCCGGGACAGGCAGGCAGTGTCCGCGGGGCGCGGAGGAGGAACAAAGCCCGCTCTGTTGGAGCCCCCCGCCTCGCCAGCTGGCCGGGCCTGGGAGCCTCGCAGCTCCGACTCAACGACGGCCCCCCTGTCCCAGCAACCCTTCCGCATCGCAGCTCCACGACACAGCGGCCCAACAGCTGTCTTTACCCAGAGGTGCGAACCTGCCCTTAGCCACACTGCCTCTCCGCTGCGAGC
The DNA here is from genome assembly GCF_040954835.1 of Lepisosteus oculatus. Taxonomy (NCBI): domain Eukaryota; kingdom Metazoa; phylum Chordata; class Actinopteri; order Semionotiformes; family Lepisosteidae; genus Lepisosteus; species Lepisosteus oculatus. The sequence goes on from NC_090702.1 coordinate 2,287,636, forward strand.
TGTGGCCCAGAGGGGACGGGCAGGGCCGGATTTCCCATGAGGCTCTGCAGGCACAGTGCCCAGGGCCCACGCAGGAGGGAAACACGAGTGACTGACGAGAAACGGGCTGGACCAACAGGCCTGCGATGGACTCCAGGTGCTCCAGATCAACAATCAGACGCTGTCCAGCGGCTCTTCTAGAGACTAGGAGTGTCGAAGTGACAGTCGCTCGGCTCCGTCAGTCACGCGGTTTGGCATGAGAACAGTTCGAAGTGCGTTAATCGACGCCGTTCAACTGGTAATTACTAGCGGACAGAACTATGCTGTGTGTGTGCGCGCGCGCGTCCCCCGTCCAGGCCGTACCCTCCCTTGAGCCCGCTGCTTGCTGGGATAGACTCCAGCTCCCCCGCGATCCTGAATTGGATAAAGCCGTTGGAAAAATGCTGGAAGGTATTCCGATCATCACCCAAACACGTAGATCACATACGTCACGCAGGTTTAAAAAAAAAATCACAGTATTTCCAGACTCGTTCGATCATCCCAATCCGGCAGAGCGCAACCCCAACAGAGGATTCCCTTGGGAGGTTTTTTTTTGGGGTTCTTTTTACAGTAAAGTGAGAGACAGAGAGAGGAGTTCAATTTGCCACAGTGAGATTCTTACTGGCTCTGTCCTCTCGGGACAGTCACAGCACACAGCACTCGGGACAACACTTTCACATGATGTGCACGGTGAATTCAAAACAGTACCAATAAGAATTATTATTATCATGACAATCACAGTCAACCATCCTGCACAACAACATACTTCGGATCATACAGAACAATAAACAGTAGTGATAAGATCGGATCACTCTATTGGCCAGATACAGTGTCTCGCCTGAGGAATGTGTCTTTTCTCAGACCCCAGCCTGCTCTCCAGGAGACACACAGACAGGGAGAGAAGCTGGGGGTCAGAGCGCAGGGTCGGCCATTTATACGGCGCCCCCGGAGCAGCTGGGGTGAAGGGCCTCGCTCAGGGGGGCCCCACAGAGTAGGATTCCTCTGCTGGGCCGCGGGATTCGAACCGGCAACCTCCCGGCCACAGGCGCAGGTCCTGAGCCGCAGAGCCAGCGCCCCGCCTCCATGATATTAAGTGCCGAAGAGAAAAAGCGAGGCAGCCCCTCTCCGCCCTGCTCCTCGCCCCCCTGCAGAAGGAACGGACAGCCCTTTTTTTTTCTGCCTAGTCATTTTTTTTTCCCTCTCCCCTCCCCAGCGTCATCCAAGAGTGCTGCCAGGGGGACACAGAGACAGGGCGCCGGGCAGGTAGGAGATCGCGGCGCGGCCCCCTACCTCGCGCCTTTCCCTCGTGATGGACACAGGGAAAACAGCCGTGGAGGGGAATCCAATCGATCTGGAATTCAAACCAGCAGCATCACAGAGGAGCCCAGGGCAGCAGTACGGATCTGTGGCCAGGGCTGGGGCGGGGGGTTGCGGGATCAAGTCCTGGGGTGAGGCACAGCTGGGCGAAAAACGCAGGAAAAAACGGGGGCCGGAGCCACGGAGCTCGGGATCGAGCCCCTCCGATCCAGAACAAACCCGTGGGCCGATCATCGTTTTAACCCCAGGCACGCGCACAGGGAGAAAAGGACGCGGGAGGTTCGACACCGCAGGCCGTGAAACGCAGGCGTTAGAGGGGGGGGGGGGGGGGGCTGGAGGGCCTATCGCCGCCCAGATCTCCTCCGCCCCGGGTGGGGTGTACTGTCCTTCCCAAACGACCTGCAGTGGTCTCCTCACCGGGGCTGCGGGCGTCTACTGGGAATCTGCCAGCAAAACACGCCTCCCCTTCAGGGGCAAAGGGGGAAAGGGCAGCTTCATCGAGCGCCGAGGGGCTGATTGCGCGCGCACCGCGATCGAGACGAAGGAGGGCGCGTGCCGGAACTTTGGCCTGGCTCAGCTGTACACCTGTCAGTCAGGGGGCGAAGTTCACCGGGGCGATGAGTTCTCAGTGCTCAGGCTGGAAACTACGGGAGTCCAAAGGCAAAAACGCAGACGTGCAGACAGAGGGATGTGAAAGACAGTCCCAATAAGGGCAGCGACCTCAGCACGGGGCTTGTGATAGTCACATTAAGATAAGATCAGATCACTTTATTGGCCATTTACAGTGTCCCGCCTGGGGAATGTGTCTTTTCTCAGACCCCAGCTTGCTCTCCAGGAGACACACAGACAGGGAGAGAGAAGCTGGGGGTCAGAGCGCAGGGTCGGCCATTTATACGGCGCCCCTGGAGCAGCTGGGGTGAAGGGCCTCGCTCAGGGGGGCCCCCACGGAGTAGGATTCCTCTGCTGGGCCGCGGGATTCGAACCGGCAACCTCCCAGCCACAGGCACAGGTCCTGAGCCACAGAGCCAGCGCCCCGCCCCACCACATTCCCACCAGACCTGCTGTTTCGGATTCCCGATTGATCTTGGCGCTGATCACGGCACGTAGGCACCACTCGGGGCTCCCAGAAATTCTGTCACAAATCCGCGCCTGCGTGTATCCAAACAGTGGGTTGCCTGGTGTTCTCTTGTTTAGTTCTTTACAATAACAGTCAAGCACACGATATTATTTCAGCAAAAAGTCTCAAATAAAAAAAGTGCCAAATAAAGTACCCCATGTACTTTCAAAACAAGTAAAACACAAAACATTTTGAGCATTAGAGCTTCACGAACAAAATATATATATATATTCCTCTGTATTGGACATCTACAGCTCTTTATCTGTAGGGGTGTTACCCCAGTGTCCTGGCCCAAATTTCCCCCCTGGCCTTTACCCCTCATGGCCTCCTAATAACCCCCCTCTCTGAACTGGCTCCATCCCTCTGCTCTCCTCCCCACTGAGAGCTGGTGTGTGTGAGAGGACTGGAGCATCATCCAGGTGGGGCTGCACACTGGTGGGGGTAGTGGGATTCCCCCTGACCTCGGAAGAGCTCGGAGTGGAGGGTCCAGAAACGCACTACACCATTTCTAACACTTGTGATTATCCATTGATGCTTCCTAAAGAAGCATCTGCCAGAGAGAAACTCGAGACACAGTATTTGGGCCCACTAATGGACTCTTTATGGGATATGATTGAACAAACACGACTGCACTTCGGCGAAGCCCGTCTGATCATTTTCACACAGCCCCGACAGAAGCAGAAACGAACGCACACCGAATGGAGCTTTCACAGTTGCAGGTCAGTGGATTCTTTAATCGATAATGGAGACGGAGAGCACGTAATTCCTGCGATCTTGCGGAGGAGCATGCACGTGCCGGCAGGAATAACAAGACCACAGAATCCGGGTTTTCAGGAACTAGGGGTGCCCCCCGGGAGCCATGCAGGAGCACAGGGCTGAGGACAGTGGTTCTCAGTGCCGTGCAACATTCCAGCAGGCAACCAAGGTAAACAGGGAGGCCCACGGGAGAGGGGGTGGGGGGCAGGGCGAGTCAGACCAAGGGCCCTCCCTCCCACCAGACACCCCAGGGAGCAGAGCCCAGACAAGCGGCCACACATCTGTACCAGGAGGGGCCAATACACAGCCGTTACCCCCAACAGAATCCCCCCTCCCCCCAAAAAAACAAACAACAGCCATGCAGAACAACTTAGGTGCGATGAAAACCCTCCACCGTGAGCAACGGGGATTCGCGATCTCAAGAGGCCAAGCGAGTTCTGGTCGGAGAGGAATCGATCGATCGCCTCGCAGTTCCGTTTCACTTTTCAGACGGGGCCCTTAGATCGTGCGCTGCAGACGAGGGGGTCTGGTCGAAGAGCTCTGTCTGTTAACAGAGGCGGGGGTGGGGAGCAGGGACGTGCACGGCTGGGTTTCTGGCTAGGAGGGTGTTGAGGCCGCAGCGCCTCAAAAGGCGTGATCAGTTTTTTCCAGTGAGTCAGGGAGCCGTCTGGAAAGCAACAGACAAGACAGCTCTCGTCCTGCAGGCGCGGAAAACCTCCCCCGCTAGGGCCATGCACGGCCGGCTTGCGCTGGGGGGCACACACACACATCGCGGCCCCCTGCCCGCCCCAACACGCCCAGAAAGAGACAGATCGATATATATATACCCACGGCCGCACACACCCGTGAACAAAACTCGCACCCGTGGAAGCCCCAAATGAAAATGTCCTGGTTTGCAGCAACCCTGTACGAGTTCCAGACGTCTTCAACTGTATTTACCGCCCCCCAAATCCCCAGAGATCTCTCAAATACGTCCTTCCTCTTTAATAAAAGATCAAGCAGAACCGAACCGTCAGGCGCCGCAGACAGATGTTCAGCCCCCCCCCTCGCGCCGAAGGTCAAAGGGGAGCCGTCTCCCTCGCCACCGTTACTAGGCAACGCCTCCGGATGAGGTGCCCGGCGGCCGAAACACAACTCCTCTTCCTCCTCCTCCGCCTCCACGCCGCTTTCCGTGGAGGAATTTACACAGCAAACACCCGACATGTCCCTTTCCATGCCCAAACGGCCCCCCCCCCACTCCAATCTTTTACAGACGTTTCACGGCGAAACTGTGTGATAGGGTCCAGCTGTTAATTTCGCTTAAAACCATCAGCTCTCGTAGGGGGTTACCGGAATGGGCGATTGGTGTTTTGACTTCGGATGATTTTGTAATTTTCTTAAAAATAAACCCCGTCGGGGATACCACCATTTAAATAAAAAAGTTAACTCACCTACAGCGCACACACACACACACGCACAAGAAAGCTCACTTTTGTGTTTGTGCAAACTTGGCACGCTTTGCCGAGCGGGGCGTCCCGAGCACAATCCAGCGTTTGTTTTCAACTCCGCAATGCCAAGCAAAAAAAAAGTTAAACAGTATTTATATATATATTTATTTTTGTCTTTACTCACGGTGTTGTACAGGGCAGTGTCGCCTTCTCCGGGCTCGGAGAGCTCGCTGAGATTTCTATCCCAGTACAGGAGTGGCTCTCCGCCGTCCAGTATCTCCATCGTTTATATTTAAAAAAAAAAAAGATCGCCGTGAAGACGACTACAGCGGAAAAAAAAACCCAAACAATTCGATGTTTCTATATAGGGGGAACGGATCGTCTTGCAAAAACAGTATTAACGATGACAACCCTGGGAAATGATGCCCTTATAACAGGATCAAACGTTGTTTTGTTTGTTTTTTGCACGAAAATAACTGCGCAAGTTAGCGAAGGACACACTTAAGTTATTTATTCATGATTAAATGTTGTTGTTGTTGCTTTTTTTGCTTCGGTCCTTCAAAAGCCCCCCATCCCAGCGCTTCGTTTTCCAAAACCAGGATCGCCGCCCGATCGGTCTGTTTATGTTTTTCTTGTTTAAAAAACGTTTAAATCCAGTTCCTTCCCCAAGTGAAGAATTTCCCGTTCCAGACGAGACAGGAATCCGGGGGGCGGGGAGAGGTGGGGATATTACAGACTTGGGGACCCGATCCCTCTCAGACGACGTCCAGTGAGACTCTTTCGTCTCAGTGGAGAGCCCGCCTCTCATCCCTTGCTGCACGGAATCGGCGACACCCGGAAGCACCGCCCACTCCGTTCCTATTCCGACCAATCGGCGTCCGCACCGCCGAAACATCCCGCCTCCCCCCGCGGAAGCTATAGGCCACCTCGCCTGGCTCTCACCTTGACCGACAGCCCGCTCAGCGTATGGGGAGAGGGGGCTGCCCTGCTAGACCGCCTACCGCTGATGGACAGGTACAACTGCCAATCCGTGAAGGCCGAACCCCCCCTCCAATCCGTTCTGGCCAATCACATATAGACAAGAATACCAATCGGTAACACGCCCACGTTGGGGCGCCCCATCCTTCCCATGTGAAGCCTGTCCACCAATCACAACACAGGAATGCCACACAGACCCTCCCACTTTTGCAGGAAAGCCATTCCCCTTGGATGAACAGGAGGTACTTCATGCGCCTTGTTTTTATCCAAATATTGTGAGATACCCTCACCCACCGCTCTCATTATAAGTAAAAATATATTTTTTTACAACTGTATCTTTTGTGTCTGTGTGTGTAGGACTTCATAGATAGGGGTTTCCAGTATAACAAGTATTAACGAGATGGTTTTCTGGGGTCCCTGACTTCCTTTCACGAACTCTTAAGAAAACACTGCAAACATACAACGCCGAAGAAACGTGCCGAGCCATTACCAGTTCACAATCTCGTCTGAAAGTACGGAGGCAGTATTACGGCCTGCTCATTACACCAAGGAGAGGATTGCAAAAGTAAAGTTTTTTTTTTTGCAAAAGGAAGTAAACCTGTTCGACTGATGACAACATTTCCTGGGAGAGAAGTCAAGTTTGGAGATGTCGTTTGCGGACAGTATGAGTGAGTGTGTGTGTCCGTGTGTGTCCTGTAATGGACTGGGATCCTGGGATAGACTCTGGCTTCCCCACGCCCCTGTACTGGATAATGGATAAGGGCTAGAAGTTCTCCCTTCACCTTCCCAAGTCTCAAGTTCACCCATCCAGTTTCTAACGGCTTTATCCAGTTCAGGGACACAGGGCAGCCCGCGTCGATCCCAGCAAACAAGGAACACAAGACAGGGTACACCCTGGATGGGACACCAGTCCATCACAGGACACACACACACACACACCAGTGCCAGTCCATCACAGGACACACACACACACACACACACCAGTGCCAGTCCATCACAGGACACACACACACACACACACACCAGTGCCAGTCCATCACAGGACACACACACACACACACACACCAGTGCCAGTCCATCACAGGACACACACACACACACACACACCAGTGCCAGTCCATCACAGGACACACACACACACACACCAGTGCCAGTCCATCACAGGACACACACACACACACCAGTGCCAGTCCATCACAGGACACACACACACACACACACACAGTGCCAGTCCATCACAGGACACACACACACACACACACAGTGCCAGTCCATCACAGGAGATATACACACTCACACACCAGTGCCAGTCCATCACAGGAGATATACACACTCACACACCAGTGCCAGTCCATCACAGGAGATATACACACTCACACACCAGTGCCAGTCCATCACAGGAGATATACACACTCACACACCAGTGCCAGTCCATCACAGGAGATATACACACTCACACACCAGTGCCAGTCCATCACAGGAGATATACACACTCACACACCAGTGCCAGTCCATCACAGGAGATACACACACACACACACCAGTGCCAGTCCATCACAGGAGATACACACACACACACACCAGTGCCAGTCCATCACAGGAGATACACACACACACACACACCAGTGCCAGTCCATCACAGGAGATACACACACACACACACCAGTGCCAGTCCATCACAGGAGACACACACACAGACACACACTCACACCAGGACCAATTCGCCCAGAAGCTCATTAACCTACCACTCTGTCTTTGTGCTGCGGGAGGAAACCCCCACAAACACAGGAAGAACATGCAAACTCCACACAGACAGCACCCCCGGGGGATTGAACCGGCGAAGCACGGAACCTGCCCTCCTCTCGCACGAGTTTCCCTCGCCGTTTTCCCCCCCAGCAGAGAATACCAAAAACCTCTCTTCCCCGAGCGTGGCTTCAAAGTGTAACACACAAACACACGCAGACCTCACTGTGGAACAGCAAAATCAACTACGTCCATTTTATTGCGTCAACATCATCCCACGATACCTGCACAGTAACACCCTTCCAGTCGGGCCAACATCTAACACACTCCCCCCTCCAGCGACTTCCAAAAAACCCCTTCATTTACACTTTCGCCTCCCCTGCGGAGCGCCTATAGGGAATAAGCGTTGGGATCTCTGATCTTCAAAGATCTTCCAAGATCGCCACCATCACATAAAATCCAGTGCCGATCGGTCGATCCGCACACACTTGCTCTGGTCCAGTTCGGCAGCTCGCAGGGAGGGGAGAGGTGTGTGGATGGGTTATTCGTTCGAAAGCAACGGTATGTTTTCCTGCTTTTGTGCGCCGTCTGGAGTCCTTTTCAGAGACCCAGGGCCTTTTCCCCACAACAGGTTACTCTGGCTGGAAAGACTGGAACTCAGGAGGTTCGTCGTCGAGAAGGGTTTAGCGTACTGGGCCGTTCCCACAGGCAAACCAAGTCCAGTCCAGGGTCCGTCCACGTCTTCCGGATGTCAAAGCGAGGAGAGGGCCGATCGTTTGGAAAAGCTATGAACGGAATTCAGGGCGTGCCGTAGCGAGGGGAGAGGGAGGGGAGGCATCGGCGTCGGCGTCCGATCAGACCCGTTCCTTCGCGCTGTCGCTCAGAAAGATGATGTTGTCTGGGGAAGGGAGAAAAAAAAAAAGAGAGAAGCACAAGTCAGGGCTGTCCGTCGCCCGTCCGTGATGAAGCGATCGGCTCCGACGCGGCCGTTCATTTTTAGGATCGACGGCACGCAGGGGGACCACTCGGAATCTGGAAGGGCTCGCCCCGGGCCGGCGTCAGCCGCGAGACAACTTAAGGACCGGGGAGGAAAAGTCGCTACCCACAATTCCTAAGAGCTACGTCAAAGTGGGAGAGTAAAGACGGTAGGAACCACTGCTGGAAGGAGAGAGACGAGATCGTATAAAGATCTACTTTATTATGCGCGAATCAGTCGCCGTAAACCCTGGGACTCCGTCATTAACTCGGACAAACTCGGCCAAAGAGGGAATTTTGTCTGTAAAATCGGCAATGGCGGGCTTTCCCAGTGCCGGACAAAGCACAGTAAAAGGCTAACGAGACCTAAAAAAAAAAAAGGCTGGGTTGACAATTCAGAAATACCGGATCGCCGAGCGTCGCTTGCATTTCGGAGGCTCTGGGGACGGGACAAGGACACCTGCCGTAGAGAGCTTGTGTATTTATAAGGAAAAATAGGCGCCGACGCCAATTGTTTTGAAAGTCAAAAGTGTCGCAAAGCAGACGTGCGTTGTCTAGATTTCTCATGAAACGGGGGCTGAAAAGTGGCACCCCCTGCCCTCTCCCCACCCCCACACTCGGCAGCGATGGGCACCCCCCCCTGCTCCCCGCCAGTCCTACCGGCTATGATGGTGGTGGCCTGGCGCCTGACGTTGTTTTTGTCCACGTACTCGCCGTAGTCCAGCTTCCCCTCCACGAGGACCCGGGCGCTGCGGAGAGAGACACCCGGGGGTGACAGCCGCCCGCGAACGCCCGAACCCCCGAACCCAAAGCGCAGGGAGAACATGTAAGCTCCACACGCGCAGCGCCCCCAGACGGATGTCCCCCCATTTCCAAAAACGCACGGGCAGCCGATATCACGCCTGGAAAACCAAAGCTAAAAACGTCCTTTTTTTGGGGTGGGGTAATTTCCTTCTGTCCCCCCCCCCCGAAAGAAAATCTCCAAGCAGTCGGGGGAGAAGAGACCTGGCCAGGAGACACAGGAAAGCTGTTGAGTTTATCCTCCCCTCCCCCCCTCCGGTCCAGTACGGACAGGCCCCCGCCCGAGTCCCTCACCCTTTCTTGACGTACTGGTAGGCCACATCCCGCAGTCCGGGCCGGAACACCGAGATCCGGTGCCAGGTGGTCTTCTGGCTGATGTCACCTACGGACACCGGAGCAGGGATTACTCTCCCGAGCTTGCGTCCGGGCGGGACGCAGGAGAGAACCGCCCCCCCCCCGGACCCGAAGCAGGAGCGAACTCGGGAACGCGGGCCAGTCGTCACCAGAGGACCGGCAGGTTCGGGATATTTCAACACACCCCTTCCCCTGCCTCGGGAGCTGCAGGATGGGGTATACCCTGGATGGGACACCAGTCCATCACAGGACACACACAGACACACTCACACCAGGGCCAGTCCATCACAGGACACACACAGACACACAGACACACAGACACACAGACACACAGACACACAGACACACAGACACACAGACACACAGACACACAGACACACAGACACACAGACACACAGACACACACCAGGGCCAGTCCATCACAGGACACACAGACACACACCAGGGCCAGTCCATCACAGGACACACAGACACACACCAGGGCCAGTCCATCACAGGACACACAGACACACACCAGGGCCAGTCCATCACAGGACACACAGACACACACCAGGGCCAGTCCATCACAGGACACACACACACACAGACACACAGACACATCAGGGCCAATTTTCCCAGAAGCCAACTAACCCACCAGCCTGTCTCTGGACTGCGGAGGGAAACCCACTGAATCATGGGGAGGGGGGGGAACATGCAAACTCCACACAGACAGCCTGCTGGCCCGGGCATCGGCAGCGAGCGCAGCCCAGAGGGGGACAGCACGCTCTGCTGCGCGGCTGGGGGTGTCCTCGGGCAGGGCACGGGGACGAAGTGGCCAGCTTTGTGGCCAGGAGGAGGTCAGAGTTGAGGCTCCTCGCCGGTCGATCGTCAGAGGCGGTTTGGGGGGGGGGGTGATCCTTGCCTGAAGGGGTGCTTTCCCCATCCCCGGTCCTCCACACCTCGTTGGTCGCCACGGAGAAGATGGTGACAGGGTTCCGGCCGTCCGCCTGCCGCATCACGGGGTCCTGGCCCACGCGCCCCAACAACTGCACCCGGTTCATGGCTGGGGGAGAAGACGGGGGGGGGGTCAGGACACCGGCCATCGCCATCGCCGCCGGGCTCCGCACAGACCAGAGCGAGCCAGCCAGACTCGGGGAGCCCCGCTCCGCACGGACCAGAGCGAGCCAGACTCGGGGAGCCCCGCTCCGCACAGACCAGAGCAAGCCAGCCAGACTCGGGGAGCCCCGCTCCGCACAGACCAGAGCGAGCCAGCCAGACTCGGGGAGCCCCGCTCCGCACAGACCAGAGCGAGCCAGCCAGACTCGGGGAGCCCCGCTCCGCACAGACCAGAGCGAGCCAGACTCAGGGAGCCCCGCTCCGCACAGACCAGAGCGAGCCAGCCAGACTCGGGGAGCCCCGCTCCGCACAGACCAGAGCCAGCCAGACTCGGGGAGCCCGGCTCCGCACAGACCAGAGCGAGCCAGCCAGACTCGGGGAGCCCTGCTCCGCACAGACCAGAGCGAGCCAGCCAGGCTCGGGGAGCCCCGCTCCGCACAGACCAGAGCGAGCCAGCCAGGCTCGGGGAGCCCCTCTCCGCACAGACCAGAGCAAGCCAGCCAGACTCGGGGAGCCCGGCTCCGCACGGACCAGAGCCAGCCAGACTCAGGGAGCCCCGCTCGGCACAGACCAGAGCCAGCCAGACTCGGGGAGCACCGCTCGGCACAGACCAGAGCCAGCCAGACTCGGGGAGCCCCGCTCGGCACAGACCAGAGCCAGCCAGACTCGGGGAGCCCTGCACAGACCAGAGTCAGCCAGACTCGGGGAGCCCCGCTCCGCACAGACCAGAGCCAGCCAGACTCGGGGAGCCCCCTACACACCAGAGCCAGCCAGACTCGGGGAGCCCGGCTCCGCACAGACCAGAGCCAGCCAGTCTCGGGGAGCCCCGCTCCGCACAGACCAGAGCGAGCCAGACTCGGGGAGCCCCGCTCCGCACAGACCAGAGCGAGCCAGACTCGGGGAGCCCCGCTCCGCACAGACCAGAGCGAGCCAGACTCGGGGAGCCCCGCTCCGCACAGACCAGAGCGAGCCAGACTCGGGGAGCCCCGCTCCGCACAGACCAGAGCGAGCCAGCCAGACTCGGGGAGCCCCGCTCCGCACAGACCAGAGCGAGCCAGCCAGACTCGGGGAGCCCCGCTCCGCACAGACCAGAGCGAGCCAGACTCGGGGAGCCCTGCACAGACCAGACCACAGTTGGGGACCCCTGCTCCGCTTGGAACAGAGTGGGGCCCCCCCCGCTCAGCACGGACCAGAGTTAGGAACCCCTGCTTAGAGTCGACCAGAGTCGGGGTCCCCTGTAGAGTGGACCCCTGCTCAGCTTGGACCAGAGTCGGGGAACCCTGCACAGCTCGGACCAGAGCGGACCAGAGTTGGGGTCCCCTGCTGAGGGGACCCACCTTGATCTTCAGGCAGGTGAGGACAACCTCAGCCCTCGGAAGGGCTCGCCCAACTCTCCTGGGCTTCTGCTCGAGCCAAAATCTTAAATCGCTGAAAAATAAGATTTCATTTTCTGGTGGTGCATCAGTGCGATTTTTGTTTTGTTTTGGTTTTTTTTTGGGGGGGGGAGGGGTAGAAAAGGGAGCCTCTCCAGCACTCACATCGCTCCAGGATGAGGGAGACGTCGTTGGACTGGTGCCTGACGGACTGCCCCAACAACTGGAAAAGATAAAGAAGAGAGAAACGCTTTCAGCCCGGCTGCCGAGGCGACATCCGGGCTGTGGCCATTGTCCATCACAGTGCACAGCCTCTGGGAACACTGGTTTCCACTTTCCATCATCATCATCATCAAGGTTAATTCATCGGCGCACGATGAACAGTACAGCACGCGACGGCGTCGTCGGCAGCCAGACGGTTTGTGTCTCGTCGAGAGGGAGAGAGGAGGAGGAGGAGGAGAAGGGCAGGAATTCAGAGGGATTCGATCGACACTAGGATACAGTAAGTTACACAGCTGCAATTTACAGATTGTGCGAAAGTAACACAAGGAAAGGAGGTATTTGGCGCTCTTGGTCCGTGTCCTGAGAGTGCAAGTGACAGGAGGTCACCGGCGCCCCCTGTCGGTTCAAGGAGGTCACTGCAGGCGTCTGCTGTGGTTGGCTGTTCGGCAGTCTTACTGCCTGGGGGAAGAAGCTGGTGGTCTTAATAATAATAATAATAATAATAATAATTGCTTACACTTATATAGCGCTTTTCTGGACACTCCACTCAAAGCACTTTACAGGTAATGGGGATCCCCTCCACCACCACCAGTGTGCAGCCCCACCTGGATGATGCTCCAGTCCTCTCACACACACCAGCTCTCAGTGGGGAGGAGAGCAGAGTAATGAAGCCAATTCATAGAGGGGGATTATTAGGAGGCCATGATTGGTCAGGGCCAACGGGAAATTTGGCCACAACGCCGGGGTTACACCCCTACTCTTTTCGAGAAACGCCCTGGGATTTTTAATGACCACAGAGAGTCAGGACCTCGGTTTTACGTCTCATCCGAAGGATACAGACCAAGACGTGTACTTGGTCTGTATATTTCGGTACCGTTTTCCGGACGGTAGCAGATGGCCTATTCAGATCACCGAACAAGCAGTATGTACAGTTAGCGGTACGGGAAAAAAAAAAAACAAAGTAAAAAAAATAGACAGAATCCAACGGGAGATAGCAGGACAGCGGCCTTCCAAGATGGCGCCGATGAGGGAGAGTCAGGCTGGGATAAGCGGATATACAACCTTCAGCACAAGAACTTCAGTCTTAGAACTGTCCTGAAACATCAGCTGGACCGCACAGGAGCCACGTCCATTTCAGCACACAATTACACCCATTATATAGACCGGTGTGGGTCTAACTGGGTCTATAGCCCTGGAGTTTTCAAAGAAAACTGATCTGTCATCTGCGAGCCTCCAGCCCAGGCAGGCGGGGGTTAACACCGTTAAACGCGTCATCAAGCACGAAGATCGTCACACCTGTGTCACCGCCCGTCTCAGCATGGCTGTGGGCCTGGGGGGGAGAGAGAGAGAGAGAGAGAGAGAGAGAGAGAGAGGGGATCTCCTGGGGAGACGAGCAGGGAATCTCTCCCGTCGAAGTCCGGCTTTGGAGAACGGAGCCCAGCGGGACAGAGCCGGCCAACTGAAACGAAGCAGAATAATGACATCACTCGCGGCGAACGCACACGCAGGTCTGGGCGCCGTGTGGGGCCCTGGGTGTCGGGCCCTGGGTGACAGGTCCCGACCAAGGGTGCTGTCTGTGTGGAGTCTGCATGTTCTCTACATGTTCTTGTGGGTTTCCTCCAGGTGCTCCAGTTTCCTCCCACAATCTCAAGACATGCTGGGAGGTTAAGTGTGTGTGTGTGTGTGTGTGTGTGTGTGTGTGTCCGTCCTGTGATGGACTGGTGTCCCATCCCGGGTGTATCCTGCCCATTGCTTGCTTGCTGGCATAAACTCTCCCCCCTGGCACCCTGCACTTGATAAAGTGATTAGAAAATGGATGGATGGACTTAGGAAAGCAAAAGGGAGAATGACTTGAACTGAAACTACAAGAAAAAGTTTTATAATAATAACAATTTACACTTATATAGCGCCTGTCTGGACCCTCCACTCAGAGCTCTTTCCAGGTCAGGGGGGATCCCACTACCCCCACCAGTGTGCAGCCCCACCTGGATGATGCTCCAGTCCTCTCACACACACCAGCTCTCAGTGGGGAGGAGAGCAGAGGGATGAGAAGCCAGTTCAGAGAGGGGGGTTATTAGGAGGCCATGAGGGGTAAAGGCCAGGGGGGATTTGAGCAGGACACTGGGGTAACACCCCTACTCTTGTCGAGAGACACCCCGGGATTGTTAATGACCACAGAGAGTCAGGACCTCGGTTTGACGTCTCATCCGAAGGACGGCGCCTGTTTACAGTCTAGTGTCCCCGTCACTATACTGGGGCATGAGGACCCACACAGACCGCAGGGTGAGCGCCCCTGCTGGCCCCACTCACACCTCTCCCAGCAGCAGCCTCAGCTTTCCCAGGAGTCTCCCCTCCAGGTACTGGCCAGGCTCCCACCTGCTGGGCTGCTAGTGTCTATTGGTTCACGGATTGAGAACACACGGAAATCTAATTCACGCTTGGAACTTGTGTTCCAAAGATCCAAACTGATGTCTGAGGGTGAGCCCGGAGCTTGATTCTTCGTCATACCCTAGTTCTTAGCACAGCTGGCTTTAATCTAAGAGAGGCAGGGATTACATTAAACCCACATACTGGCTGCCTAATTTGGCTCTGCCCAGTCAACATCACTGCACAGGACGTGAGACAGGTCTGTCTGCAGCAGGGGGTCTTAAACTCCGATTCTGGGCCACCCAGCAGATGAAAATGAACTGCAGAACCGCGACACGTCTAACCAGAGTCAGAGGCCTTTTATAGGCGGCTGTACCTTTAATTAAAGAAGCGCTTCTGCTGACACGAACGGCAGAACCTTTCCCCAAATCCCCTGTAACACGAATTCAGAAAACAGTTCAATCGATTGTGTATTGGCTTGCTGACTTTGGGACAGAAGCCAGAAGAGAGAGAACGTCTTCCAGGCGCCGAGTGCGGTTTTCACGTTGTCCGCTTTTTCTGCGTGGGGTCTCGCTTGGGGAAAAAAAAAAATCGAGAGGTCTGATCACTTCACACGCTAGGCTTCAAATATTCTGAGGTACATAAGAATCGGACTGAGTTGTCTTGTCAGACATAAGACGGAACACGACATATACATATATATAGACAAATTAACGTTAAGCCACCTTCAATGGGCTGGAGACCTTCACATACAGGTCCGTAGCGTTGGACGAAGGAATGCGATGCTTCTATTGCACCAGGCCGTCTAAAAATAGCGGACACGACCAGGCTATAAAACAGTTACGAACTTACATTTTTTTAATTAACATTTACTAGCAATTTAAGGACACGGGGCTGTTTCTCTGCCCGCATCTTCGGTGTGTGTCGTTAATAAATAAACCCGAATGCGCAACAGCATTTCAACTCTCGACCTAACCACAGACCCCCCAGATAAAACGCCGCGTGTACGTGTGAAATGAACGAGTGTGCAGGATCCACGGTCCCGCGGCCACGGCGACACACTTCCACGCGTGTTTCTCGAGCTGCCGTATGGACACCGCGTACGCCGGGGTCCCCGTTCGCCCGACCTTGTTAAATCGTGGTTGTACGCTGGGTTGGCATTTACACCTGAACCTCGTCAACCCACGGACAACTACAGGCTATCTACGCGCCAATTGTTAAATGCGTCGTACTTGAAAAAGAGGGCTGTTCGTGCGCAACTTTCAAGTCGAGTTAAGTTTCTCACGAAGTAAGTCACGCCATTTCTACTTCAAAATCACTAGAGCCGCGAAATATTTTGTTTTTGTTGTTGTTGTTGTTGTCGGCGACTTTTGTAGAAAGGGTTATGTAGAACATGCACTTACTGCAAGTCCTCCAGGCACGCTGCTTCCGGTCCGTCACCGCTACAGGTCCCACCTTCGAAGGAAACCGCGCCTCGGAAGGTTCGTTCCGGGCCGCAGGGTTGGGCTTTATAAATCCAGCCGGAACACTTCACAGCCGAAACGCCGCGTTTTCTCTCTTCTCCTTTTCAGCAGGGAATAAACTCGCTACTTGCTCCTCGGCAGACTACGCGTGCTTGACGCAGCCACCCACCTGAACTACTTAAGAAATCGACGCGTTCATTTTTAGTTCATGGTAGCGGCGGAGCCCGAGCCCCCGTCCGGTGCAGGCGCAACAGGACACCGGTCCTTTCAGACAGACCCAGAAGCCAATTAACCTACCACCAAACCAGAGCTCCTGGAGGAAACCTACGTGAACGCGGAGTGAACATGCAAACTCCACACAGACAGCACCTCAGGTATCGAGTATAATGATGCCTATTCCATGGAAATTGGTGCCCAAATTTGTAATTTGCCGTTTTTAATATTCCAATCTTCATTTCATTTTGAAGCTGGGATCAAATGAATGCCGCAAGTGAACTAATCCATCTGTTAAAAAAAATCTTCTTTGTGTTTGTAAGATACACTGGAATACCTCCAAAGTGATCATTTTTGCCGGGCATCATTTTATAATCCACTTTGCATATATGTTTTTACACAAAGTGAAATTAAGAAAGTGTTCTGTATAGGAGGAAAGTCTGTTTTATTCAAATACAATATCTGCACCACTGTACCAACCATCATCAGATGTGATTGTATCAACAGCCAGCCGGATACAAGACTCAAGTGAATCTCAGGTGAAGTACTCCGATCAGAGCTCCCGGTCTTGATGTAGTGGTAAAATTGAGAGGGTGTGCCATTTCTCTGATAACTGCAACAGAAACCACCCTGGTCCGGCTGTGATGGTGGATTTGGCATAACCAGAGGTCAACCAGCAGTGTCTGCTGAGTCCTTCCCTAAGTAAAGATGGATCACTGAGGCAGGTGAAGGTACAGTCCAGCCCAGAGGCTCAGGGGCCCAGAGGGTCAGAGCTCATCCTTGTTTCCCCAGAGTGCAGACTGCTAAGCGCACTAGAGAGCACATGACTCCCCCCCGGAGACCCCAGTACGTTGCAGGGATGTGATCCCACTGACATAGCAGGGCAGACCGGAGCCCCTGGGATACAGGACCTCCCTCAAGTACAGCAGCACTGTCTGCAGCAGGGACTCGAACCCGCAACCCACCAGAGACCTGCTGTACCACCTGCACTACACTCTTCCCTGTCGATCAGTAGGCTGTGTCCGCAGCAGGGACTCAAACCCGCAACCCACCAGAGACCTGCTGTGCCCCCTGCGCTACACTCTTCCCTGTCGATCAGTAGGCTGTGTCCGCAGCAGGGACTCAAACCCGCAACCCACCAGAGACCTGCTGTACCCCCTGCGCTACACTCTTCCCTATCAATCAGTAGGGTGTGTTAAATATACAGCCGGGCGGACCGGAACCCCTGGGGTACAGGACCTCCCTCGAGTACAACAGCAGTGTCTGCAGCAGGGACTCGAACCTGCAACCTCTTTGGTTACGACCTCAGAAGCTCACTCACGCCCTTGACCCTGTGCTGCCCCTCCCCTCCCTCCACCAGCCTCACAGAGAGACAGTTTTCACTTCTTTAGCAACCTCTCCTGCAGAGCCCCAACTCCAGACGACCAGCGATTCCCCACTCTCCCTGGTAATCACTCCACACAACCAGTAAAGCACAAGCAACTGGACTTCGGACAAAGGACAAGATTTATAGGATGGCTACCTAGTCACTTTATAGGATGGCTACCTAGGACTTAACAGACCAAATCTGTATATTGTTAACAAAAGCAGTGTTTTAAACACAACCAGCGTTTTACAGATGCTTCCATTAACAGCTGGACTACACAGAAAGCACAGGCGTAAGGTGACACATGTCGTGACTGCATGATCATGGTGTGATGCAAGAGATACACAAAAAACAGTCCTTCAGATTTAAACCTCAAGAAGCACCGCACACGTCTCGCAGAACTCCGAGAAAGCTGCAAAAATCGGGACATTTTTATTTCCATTTGCCTGCTGTGTCGTCTCTTGCTTCTGACACTCGGTTTCACAGTTCCTTACGTCCGACAGCGTTGGCGTATACTGTTAATTCGCCTCACGAGGGCTTGAGAAGAGATCGGGGTGCTGAGAATGTGCAGGTTGTTTTCACTATCATCATAATCATAATGAATAAATCATTACAATTTATATGGCGCTCTTCTGGACTCTCCAATCAAGGCTCAGGGGGATCCCCTCCACCCCCACCAGTGTGCAGCCCCACCTGGATGATGCTCCAGTCCTCTCACACACACCAGCTCTCAGTGGGGAGGAGAGCAGAGGGATGGAGCCAGTTCAGAGAGGGGGGTTATTAGGAGGCCATGAGGGGTAAAGGCCAGGGGGGGAATTTGACCAGGACACTGGGGTAACACCCCTACTCTTGTCGAGAGACACCCCGGGATTGTTAATGACCACAGAGAGTCAGGACCTCGGTTTGACGTCTCATCTGAAGGGCGGCACCTATGAAGAATCCCCTGCGTCATGACAGCCGGCGAGGTGTCGGCGTCTCTGCGGCCCAACTCTCCGCCCCCCTCCCCTCGGCTGTAGCCCGTCACGGGTGCCCCCCCCGGTGGGCGTGGCTCAGGGGACCCCGGAGGACGGACCCCCGGCGCTCCTCGCTGCGGGCTTCTCCGAAGTCACCCCCGCTGGCCGGAGCCTGCCGAGAGCCGTGCTCCACCAGGAGCAGGACCTGGCGGATCAGCTGGAGAGTGGGGGGGGTGATGGGATAGCAGGGGGGCAGCTTGTCTTCAGCGGATGAGAGCTGGATGTAATACCTGAGGGCACAGACAGGGATGATCTTATAGGACACAGACAGGGATGATCTTATAGGACACAGACAGGGATGATCTTGTGGGTCACAGACAGGGATGATCTTATAGGACACAGACAGTGATGATCTTATAGGACACAGACGGGGATGATCTTATAGGACACAGACAGGGATGATCTTACAGGACACAGACGGGGAACGATCTTATAGGACACAGAAGGGGAACGATTTTATAGGACACAGACAGGGACACAGACAGACGCGAGCCTGTTCTTTCAGCTCGTTTTCCGTCAGCCACTCGTGTTTCCCTCCTTCGTGGGCCTTACCAATTTCCTAGGCCCCTGGGCCCTGTGCCTGCAGAGCCCCATGGGAAATCCGGCCACCCACCCACCCCGTATGGAGGGTGGCTTGCCGGGTCGCTCACCTGAACTCCTCTCTGTACTCAGCCCGGATGAAATCGGCAAAGGCGCTGCTGTGCTGGAGACAGGAATGCAGGATGTAGCAGCGCTGGTACAGCAGTACAGCCTGTGCAGGGAGGAGTGGGCAATGCGCGGAAGAAAGGGCGTCGACCACCTGCTTCGCCACGTCACCTATGAAGCACACCTGCGCAAACAGAAGAGAAAATGACACTTCCTCCCTTTCCCCTGTCCTGTGTGCTTATAAGGCTGTCATCTTCCACAGGGAATACGACAAGGGGGGGCTGATATGCAGCCAGCCAGCAGATGGCTTCAGAATCAACGGCGCAGCCCAGACCACACTGAAGCCGGACACGGCGTGGAAGCGGATTGAAAAACTGGGCGCACTTCTTTACACAGAGGGCGGCGGGGGAGTGGAACGAGCGGCCCCAGCCGCCGGGGAGCGTTCTTTCCGGACCCTACGCAGACGGCACGATCCGGGGTCGAGTGAGAAGACACTGGGGGGCACGCAGGAGACGGGGATGAGAGCAGGGGGGGGGCGTGTCCACGGAGCGGGGAGGTGTGGCAGGAGTCGGAAGGGGAGATCCAAAACGGGGGGCAGAAGTCCAAACCGGGCCATCCATCCGGAGACAGACGATTCAAACCAGAACCGGGTCGGAAACTGTCAGCGGAACGGGAACAGGAACAGAAACGAAGACCTTGACGGGCCAGGTCCCAGGCTCGCCTGGTAGAGCCCGGATTAGCGTCAGCGTCTGGCTTTTAAGGGGGAACTGAAAGGGGGGGGGGGGATGAAACTGACGAGGAAGGGTGTGGAGCGCCCCTGAAGAGGAGGGGTTTGCGATCGCGACACCAGCCCTGTGGTTGAAGTCGACATCCCAGCTCCTCTGGAGACACAGCTGGATGAGGTGCGCGGGGGTGGGGAACGAGCTGCCCAGCCCTGTGGTTGAAGCCGATACCCCGGCTTCTCTCCAGACACAGCTGGGTGAGCTCCTCCAGTCAGGACAGGAGGCTCTCCTGTACGCAGAGGGGGGTGGGGGTGGGGAACAAGCTGCCCAGCCCTGTGGTTGAAGCCGATACCCTGGCTTCTCTACAGACACAGCTGGGTGAACTCCTCCAGTCAGGACAGGAGGGTCTACTGTACACAGAGGGTGGTGGGGGTGGGGAACAAGCTGCCCAGCCGTGTGGTTGAAGCCGATACCCTGTCTTCTCTCCAGACACAGCTGGGCGAGCTCCTCCAGTCAGGACAGGAGGCTCTCCTGTACGCAGAGGGGGTTGGGGGTGGGGAACAAGCTGCCCAGCCCTGTGGTTGAAGCCGATACCCTGGCTTCTCTACAGACACAGCTGGGTGAGCTCCTCCAGTCAGGACAGGAGGGTCTACTGTACACAGAGGGTGGTGGGGGTGGGGAACAAGCTGCCCAGCCGTGTGGTTGAAGCCGATACCCTGTCTTCTCTCCAGACCCAGCTGGGTGAGCTCCTCCAGTCAGGACAGGAGGCTCTTCTGTACACAGAGGGTGGTGGGGGTGGGGAACAAGCTGCCCAGCCCTGTGGTTGAAGCCGATACCCCGGCTTCTCTCCAGACACAGCTGGGTGAGCTCCTCCAGTCAGGACAGGAGGCTCTTCTGTACACAGAGGGGGTGGGGGTGGGGAACGAGCTGCCCAGCCCTGTGGTTGAAGCCGATACCCCGGCTTCTCTCCAGACACAGCTGGGTGAGCTCCTCCAGTCAGGACAGGAGGCTCTACTGTACACAGAGGGTGGTGGGGGTGGGGAACAAGCTGCCCAGCCCTGTGGTTGAAGCCGATACCCTGGCTTCTCTCCAGACACAGCTGGGTGAGCTCCTCCAGTCAGGACAGGAGGGTCTACTGTACACAGAGGGTGGTGGGGGTGGGGAACAAGCTGCCCAGCCCTGTGGTTGAAGCCAATACCCCGGCTTCTCTCCAGACACAGCTGGGTGAGCTCCTCCAGTCAGGACAGGAGCCTCTCCTGTACACAGAGGGGGGTGGGGGTGGGGAACAAGCTGCCCAGCCCTGTGGTTGAAGCCGATACCCCGGCTTCTCTCCAGACACAGCTGGGTGAGCTCCTCCAGTCAGGACAGGAGGCTCTTCTGTACGCAGAGGGGGGTGGGGGTGGGGAACAAGCTGCCCAGCCCTGTGGTTGAAGCCAATACCCTGGCTTCTCTCCAGACACAGCTGGGTGAGCTCCTCCAGTCAGGACAGGAGGCTCTTCTGTACGCAGAGGGGGGTGGGGGTGGGGAACAAGCTGCCCAGCTGTGTTGTTGAAGCCGATACCCTGGCTTCTCTACAGACACAGCTGGGTGAGATGCTGAGACTATCTAGTGACTACGTACCAGTCAGACGTTTTCCCAGTTGTCTAGATGCAATGCAATCTTACTTTGTATGTTGCCACACTGTTAAACACTTACAGTATTAATACAGACTGTAGTATGGTCAATCCATTATTTATCATGAATAAATCATAGATGAGGTCCGAGGGCGGGGCGGTGGCTCTGTGGCTCAGGATCTGTGGCTGGGAGGTTGCCGGTTCGAATCCCGCGGCCCAGCAGAGGAATCCTACTCCGTGGGGCCCCTGAGCGAGGCCCTTCACCCCAGCTGCTCCAGGGGTGCTGTATAAATGGCCGACCCTGCGCTCTGACCCCCAGCTTCTCTCTCCCTGTCTGTGTGTCTCCTGGAGAGCAGGCTGGGGTCTGAGAAAAGACACATTCCTCATGCGAGACACTGTATCCGGACAACAGAGTGATCTTATACCGAGTTTAGACCAGGGGCGGAGGGCTGGCTCTGTGGCTCACGACCTGCGCCTGTGGCTGGGAGGTTGCCGGTTCGAATCCCGTGGCCCAGCAGTGGAATCCTACTCCCTTGGGGCCCCCTGAGCGAGGCCCTTCACCCCAGCTGCTCCAGGGGCGCCGTATAAATGGCCGACCCTGCGCTCTGACCCCCAGCTTCTCTCTCCCTGTCTGTGTGTCTCCTGGAGAGCAGGCTGGGGTCTGAGAAAAGACACATTCCTCAGGCAAGACATTGTATCTGGCCAATAGAGTGACCTGATCTTATCAGGAAGCAGCCTAGGAATTGCACCCAGGGCCCCAGAATCTCCTCCTTAACGCTTCCTTAACTACGAAGTACAAAATGAACACGATCGTGGTGCCAAGGTGATGCCCCACACCACTGGAGAAAAGGGAGGTGATGGAGGCGGACCCTGTCCCAGCAGGCAGTGGGGGCAGACTGGTCAGACACCCCCCCACCCAGCGGAGATGCGTGAGGGAGGGGCTGCCGAGCGGACTCACCGCAGAGGGCTGTGCCTGGAGGGTCTTCAGGACCCACCCCACTGTCAGCGACGGCTCCGCCGCGGGGGGGCGGCCTCCCTGTGTGGGGGGATGAAACATGCACCGGACGTGAGCGACGGGGGCAGGGGGACGCGTCCGAGCAACACAGGGGACCGCGAGTCGTTTTAAATCCCACAATTCTCCCTCAGGGCGGTTCCGGGTTCATGGTGCCCTGCTTAAAAAAATCGTAAGCCCTAGGCACTGTGCCCGCAGCGCCTCAAGGGCACCCGGCGCTGGTGGGACCTGCTGTCTGCTCAAGGAGGTCAGACGCGACGAGCTCTTTACCCACTAAAGACCCACCGATGTTTCCGGCCGGCGCTGCGAGTCTGTGAAGGACTGCAGTGACGGGATAACCGCCGCAAGAGGGCGCCCAAGCCACGAAAACCACTGGCTGGATTATTGTTTAATAATAATAATAATAATAATAATAATTGCTTACACTTATATAGCGCTTTTCTGGACACTCCACTCAAAGCGCTTTACAGGTAATGGGGACTCCCCTCCACCACCACCAATGTGCAGCCCCACCTGGATGATGCGACGGCAGCCATAGTGCGCCAGAACGCTCCCCACACAGCAGCTCTCAGTGGGGAGGAGAGCAGAGTAATGAAGCCAATTCATAGAGGGGGATTATTAGGAGGCCATGATTGGTGAGGGCCAATTGGAAATTTGGCCAGGACACCGGGGTTACACCCCTACTCTTTTCGAGAAGCGCCCTGGGATTTTTAATGACCACAGAGAGTCAGGACCTCGGTTTTACGTCTCATCCGAAGGACGTTAATTAAACGAAACGTGTTTGTGTGTGTGTGTGTGCATCTTCAGGGTGTGCCAGCGTACAGTAAATGGAGAGAGGGGGTTTAGAGGCTGTCTTCTTGTCTGGGGCGGGAGGGTGAGGTCTGGTGGAAGATAGCTGCTGATTTCACGGGTTAACGGAAATCGTTGATCATTGAGAAGCACTGTACAATTGGAAATCAAAATAACAGGGAGGTTCAGAGTGGTTTACTGTATGAGCCCAATTACAGAAAGCAGGCAGACTCAGTGAGCCTGACCTGTGTTTGCCCTGTGTTCACTACAGGGTGTTTGTTACTGCTGGGTCCCCAGGACTGGATTTTAAACACATTAAAAGTGTTTTTTAAATGTACTGGGACCTCTTGAGCGGTCACTCACCTGAACACTTGCTGGGCTCTGTGATCTTGGGTTCGAGCCTGGGCCAAGCCCCTAACCAGCTGTGACCAGGATTGTTCAAAGGGTAGAGGGCAAATCGGCCGAGAGTGGGGTATAGATTGCTCGCTCGGGAATCTCTTTGCAACAACACTGCCCCCCTGTGGACTCCTGAGTGCTGGCAGGGAGGTGGTGCCGCCGGTGAGTGGCGTGTCTCTCCTCCAATCAGTGGCTCAGAGGTGGGCGGGGCTGGGGGAAACTCCGCCCACGCCCCCTGATTCTCCCCCGTGTGCAGCGGCAGGGTTCTCAGCTGCCAGCCAAGACATTTTATACCAAAACAATTAAAAAATGAGAATTTTCTCTCTCGTTCCCGGCTCATTTTACTCCTAGAGCCCCTACACCCGCCGAGCGGAGGCAGAGACCACGTCCTCCAAACGATATACCATCCGATTTGTTTTTTCCCCGCACCGTGAATCCTGGAAGGGATTTGGGACGTCCCACCGGAGACCTCCGGGTTATCCAGCGCCCGGAGTGGGCGTGAGCCGCCCCAGAGCACCACGCACGCTACCCACCTGATGGGAGAGGACGAGGACCTCGTAGACCAGCGCCGCCGCCGCTTCCCAGAATTCCGTTCGGAGGCCCTGCGACGGCAGCGCAGAACGGTCAGGGGAGCGGGCAGTTCCCACACCGGCCGCGTTAACGGCGAGCCGAAGCGTTTGCTCTCCGGCGCAAGCTACGCCGACCTTGAGCGGGTGTGTGGGGAGGCCGTGGTGAAGGTCAGGCCCTGTAGGGGTCTCTGGTGAGGATCCCTGGTGCACCGACACTCTGAGCTCGTGTGTGAGGTGCCTGTCCTTTTTTTCCATTTGCATGAATGTGACTTTCAGCTATACTCCGTGCACCAGCCTTTAGTGAAAGTGTGTTCCTTGCACAAGACTTTGGTGTGCCCGTGCACCTTGCACAAATCTTTTGGTGTGCGTGTGCACTTTTCACAGCTTTGGTGAGTGTGTGCACCCTTCACAACTTTGTTGTGTACGCGCCTCGCAGAAGGCAAAGGGATGTGTATGTTTCTTGCACAAGACCTTGGTGAGTGTGTGTGCATATCGCACGAGACTTAAGTGCACATGTGCTCCTTGCACAAGACTTTGGTGTGTCCGTGCACCTTGCACAAATCTTTGGTGTGCGTGTGCACTTTTCACAGCTTTGGTGAGTGTGTGCACCTTTCACAACTTTGTTGTGTATGCGCCTCGCAGAAGGCAAAGGGATGTGTATGTTTCTTGCACAAGACTTTGGTGAGTGTGTGTGCATATCGCACGAGACTTTAGTGTACATGTGCTCCTTGCACAAGATTCTGGTGCGTGTGTGTGACGGCTATTGTTAACATGAATAGACAAAAAATAAAATTTCTTGCACTGGAAATTATTGAGCAGGTTTAAAAATTTTAAAAGCAGAACACAAACTCTGAAGCCCATCATAGTGTACTAAACTCTGTTAATGCTTACAAACCTCCACTTTGTACTGTATGAGTCAGATACAGTATTCAAACATTCCTTTCTTTTTAACTTAAGTGTTTGCACTGAACCCACTAATGGGACGTTAATCATTTTACGCACTAGACAAAATAGCAGAGCCGGGGAAAAATATCTATGATCTATAAAATAATCACTGAAAAAATCTAGAACAGTCCAGCATCTTTACAGGAAGGAGGCTGAACTGCTCATTCGTGCAGCAGTGAGGAACTGGTTGAGACTAGCCCAGCGGTTCCCAGTCCTGGTGCTGGTGATCCACACACCTGCTGGTTTCTGCTCCAGTCCAGCCCTGAGCTACACCATCAAACCCTCCGCTGACTTAATACTAAGATTAATCTGAGCTGTTTATTCTGTGGTCTTAAACACGTTGGAGCTCTAACTGTGGTGTTTTGTAAGTGAAATAAAACTTGTGACCCGAAATAAATATTCCAATGGAATCAATTAAGATCAATTAAGGCTTCGATTATCTAGTGCGGGTGGGCTGAACTGAAAAACCAGCAGGTGTGTGCGGGTTTCGCCACAACCGGGACTGGGAACCACTGGGGTAGACTAACGTCCCACGGCTCTTACCTCCACGCCCTGAGGACTGGGAATCGGGGATGTTCCTGTGAGTCTGGAGTCTGGCAGTGATGGGATATTTCCAGTCAGAGGCTCACAGACTAAAGTCATTAACAGCCTCTGTGTCGACGAACCTCTGTAAAAGAAAAGGGTGAGAAAAAACCAGAAGTGAAACTATATAGAAAACAAAAATTTAATAATAATAATTTACACTTCTACAGCGCCTGTCTGGACCCTCCACTCCGAGCTCTTCCCAGGTCAGGGGGAATCCCACTACCCCCACCAGTGTGCAGCCCCACCTGGATGATGCTCCAGTCCTCTCACACACACCAGCTCTCAGTGGGGAGGAGAGCAGAGGGATGGAGCCAGTTCAGAGAGGGGGGTTATTAGGAGGCCATGAGGGGTAAAGGCCAGGGGGGGAAATTTGGCCAGGACACTGGGGTGACACCCCTACTCTTGTCGAGAGACACCCTGGGATTGTTAATGACCACAGAGAGTCAGGACCTCGGTTTGACGTCTCATCCGAAGGACGGCGCCTGTTTACAGTCTAGTGTCCCCGTCACTATACTGGGGCATGAGGACCCACACAGACCGCAGGGTGAGCGCCCCCTGCTGGCCCCACTCACACCTCTCCCAGCAGCAGCCTAGCAACTGAGGTCTGACCACCCTCACTTCTAAAATCCGAAAGGCTTGTTTTTGCAAAAAGCCGAACTGACCCTCGTTGGGTCGTAAACTCTAACTTTGCCGAGACACCAGACGAACAACAAGGCTACGAGGCTACCGAGCTTGTATTGTATGGTGTTATTCGTGCGCTTCTTTACTGGAAAACTACCGCAGGGATGTACTCTGCTCAAACCCGGGACATACTCAGCCTAAAAAAGGAAATTCCTAAAAACCAAAACAACTAAAGCCTAAAAAGCAGGACTCACATTCTGGGTGCTCCAGATCGAGCTTGCTGTCTGTCAGCATGGATAATCACCATGGCCACATCTGATCCTTGTCTTATCTTTGGGTCTATCGGCCACGCACGATTTGAATTACCCCTGGGTGAGTTAACGAGCCCACAAATCCGGGAACCCGATCTGCTGGTTTCTAGTGTCTGGCCCGTGGTGTGGTGTCAGTGATTCCTCTATTCCTCCTCTCCCTGTTCCCTGGGGAGTTAAGGAACTCCACTGCCAAACATGGCAGATGCACAACGAGGCCAGATCCAGTGGGGCCAGCAAGGGGCGCTCACCCTGCGGTCTGTGTGGGTCCTCATGCCCCAGTATAGTGACGGGGACACTAGACTGTAAACAGGCGCCGTCCTTCAGATGAGACGTAAAACCGAGGTCCTGACTCTCTGTGGTCATTAACAATCCCGGGGCGTTTCTCGAAAAGAGTAGGGGTGTCACCCCAGCGTCTTGGTCAAATTTCCCATTGGCCCTGACCAATCATGGCCTCCTAATAATCCCCCTCTATGAACTGGCTTCATTACTCTGCTCTCCTCCCCACTGAGAGCTGGTGTGTGGGGAGCGTTCTGGCGCACTATGGCTGCCGTCGCATCATCCAGGTGGGGCTGCACACTGGTGGGGGTGGAGGGGATCCCCATTACCTGTAAAGCGCTTTGAGTGGAGTTTCCAGAAAAGCGCTATATAAGTGTAAGCAATTATTATTATTATTATTATTATTATTATTATTATTATTACAAGGAAGCCAGAGATTTCAGCGGCAGCCTGAAGCTCTCGCATTGCTCGTTGAGAAACCTGCTTGTCAGATCTGGTGTGCCAGCACCTCACTTGAGCCTGTGTGTCCAGATTCCGCCCACCGGGTCTCAAACGAGGAACCGTAGGCTGTTTCAGAAAAGCCGAGCAAATGTCACAATGCGCTTTTTATTACATCTTTTTCGTGGGAGAGAAATTCGGCCGAGATCGGCCGAGACTTGTCAAGGGCGGGTGGGGGCAAATATGAGATCACAAGGGGCTGTAATACACTTATACAGCCCCTGTCTGGACCCTCCACTCAGAGCTCTTTCCAGGTCAGGGGGAATCCCACTACCCCCACCAGTGTGCAGCCCCACCTGGATGATGCTCCAGTCCTCTCCCACACACCAGCTCTCAGTGGGGAGGAGAGCAGAGGGATGGAGCCAGTTCAGAGAGGGGGGTTATTAGGAGGCCATGAGGGGTAAAGGCCAGGGGGGGGAATTTGGTCAGGACACTGGGGTAACACCCCTACTCTTGTCGAGAGACACCCTGGGATTTTTAATGACCACAGAGAGTCAGGACCTCGGTTTGACGTCTCATCTAAAGGACGGCACCTGTTTACAGTCTAGTGTCCCCGTCACTATACTGGGGCATGAGGACCCACACAGACCGCAGGGTGAGCGCCCCCTGCTGGCCCCACTCACACCTCTCCCAGCAGCAGCCTCAGCTTTTCCCAGGAGTCTCCCCTCCAGGTACTGGCCAGGCTCACACCTGCTGGGCTCCAGTGGGGGGTGTGTCAGCTGGGAGCTGCAGGGGGACACAGCTCCTTTGTTATTTCTCAATACGCTCACTTCTTTAATCCTTGATGGCCCGACTTCTTGCATTTGTATAAAGTGGTATTTCTGTGCAGTAGGCCACTCTTCACCCCTGGCTCTTTGACAGAGGATCTCTGGTCACTGGTCCCAGAAACTCTTCCCTTCCTCCTCTGAAGCCCAGTTGGAAAGTCCCTGGGGTTTTCCACTGGCCGGCTGGTGTGTTCAGACCAGGCGCTCGGTGCCCGCAACACACAACACACGAAAATCAACATTTCCCCTGGAACCTGTGTTCTGTCTCATTCAATTCACGCGCTGTTAAAGCCGCCACTGGGGGAACGTTCAACAGCTCAACACAGAAGACAGACAGCAACAACAAGGAAGACAGAACTTCAGGGCTCCGGGAGAGAAGAGGGCTGTTCTACGTTGTGTGAGAATGAGATCTCAGAGGGGCCATCCCTGATCAGGAGCTCACCTCTCGGCAGTCAGTGTCCTGAGACGGGCTGGTTCAGTCTCCATCCCCCTGGACACCTCGGCCAGCGTCTGGACTATGAGTATACCCAACCTGCAGGGGGCAGTGCAACACTGAGCCATCGGCATCTCTCGCCTGCCTTGTCACGCCAGAAACACTGCAGTACTACAGCAAGGGGAGGAGTCTTCCTGTGATCCCCAGCTCTCCCAGGTTCGCTGGGGGTGGGGAAAGTTGGAATTCAGCCCCAATTAACAACTTGTGGCTTTTATTTTAAATGTCTTTTGTATCTGATCATAATTCCTTACACTCATATAGTGCTTTGAAAACTAACACAGTAGATCACTTTTTAAAACAATCTCTCAGACAAGTAACACATAACCATGATTGGTCATTCATTAAAATTAAAAAGCTCAGACACCTTACTCATAACGTGGTATAGATTTACTTCTTAAAATGGAATCTCAGACATTACTGTTATTGATTACTTATGAAGATGTAATTGCTCAGTCAAGTTACCCATAAGTGTTATCGATTACTTATTGAAACGTTGATCTCAGACTTGACTTTATAACAGTAACCGATGACTTTTGAACAGGTCATCTCTCAGCTACAGCTCAGGAGGTAATGTAGGGCCCCAGGTCATTGGACAGACTTTCTACTGGTCCAATTTAACACTTAACTGGAACATATTGATCCAATTTACACTCAATTAGACTCATCTGCAGTACCTCCCTCTCCCCTATATACAGTAAGTCTGAGGAACCCTGAGGATGCTGGAGCAGATGGTATTACACAGTATAGAATAGAGATTTTCCACAGACCCATTTCATTACTTACAGCATTTCATCATCTCTGGAGGGTCGGCCTTTTCCCCCGTAAGGAGCCTGAGATTCCCGAGAGACGTCATGGAGCTTGGTGACCAGGAAAGGGAATAATTCCTGGGACTGAAAGAGGGGACACACGTCAGCACAGCTGAGCGGAGAGAGCCGGGCAGCCGGGGGCAGATTCAGGAGGCTCTGGACTTGCAAGCATGAAGACGCGCTTGACTTCGGTTAAGAAACGTTCGCGACTTGAGTAACATCAAATCTTGAGTCGTACGCTGTGGCAGTTTCTCACAGTAATGCTGGGAGTGCAGCCAGTTCAGAGAGGGGGGTTATTAGGAGGCCATGAGGGGTAAAGGCCAAGGGGGAAATTTGGCCAGGACACTGGGGTAACACCCCTACTCTTGTCGAGAGACACCCTGAGATTGTTAATGACCACAGAGAGTCAGGACCTGGGTTTGACGTCTCATCCGAAGGACGGCGCCTGTTTACAGTCTAGTGTCCCCGTCACTATACTGGGGCATGAGGACCCACACAGACCGCAGGGTGAGCGCCCCCTGCTGGCCCCACTCACACCTCTCCCAGCAGCAGCCTCAGCTTTCCCAGGAGTCTCCCCTCCAGGTACTGGCCAGGCTCACACCTGCTGAGCTCCAGTGGGGGGGGCTGCCAACTGGGAGCTGAGGGATGATACAGCTCCTTTGTTATTTCTCAATACGCTCACTTCTTTAATCCTTGATACGCTAACGCTTGATACACTACACTAACTGAAACACCGGTGCGCTCCTCTTCGGGCAGGAGTGCGTCGACGGCAAAAGGAAAACAGAGGGAAGCGCCCTCACTCTCCAGAAGAGCCTCTTGAGGGAGCTGTTTCCCTGAGCTGCTGCCTTCAGCTCCTGGACCAGCAGGTAGGTCTGCTCCTGGGTGTTGTCATCATGCAGAAGTTCGCCGGCCAGCTGGTTGAACAGATGCCCTGCCCGTTCCGAGCTGGAAAAAAAGGGACCAGTGGAGGTCAGGAGACCTGTCCCTCTGTTAAGGGGCCAGGAGAGTGTTTAGATTTCCAAAGGGAAATTGATGTGCTACAGCAGTCCAGCTCAAGACAAGCAAACAACAGACATCAGGATAGATGAAAAATTATACAAAATAAATAAATGAAAATAAATACATAGGTGTGTGCAAAATGTGATGATCATGGTCACTGTAAAAACAATCAAATATGTGCAAAATGTGCATAGGTACTGTATATACAGATTGATCGCCGTCCTTGGCCGCTGTATAGGATGAGCTGCTTCTCGAATGTGCACTCATTCCTACCTGTGCAGGCTCTCTCCATGCGCGGAGGGCGTCGATGACAGGCTGGATCTTCTTCTGTATAGTGGGTCCAGCATTAGGGTGGACTTCTGCACACACAGAGATCAGACATTACAGATGGAGAGCGGACTCCTGCACACACAGAGATCAGACATTACAGGTGGAGAGCGGACTCCTGCACACACAGAGATCAGACATTACAGGTGGAGAGCGGACTCCTGCACACACAGAGATCAGACATTACAGATGGAGAGCGGACTCCTGCACACACAGAGATCACACATTACAGATGGAGAGCGGACTCCTGCACACACAGAGATCACGCATTACAGATGGAGAGCGGACTCCTGCACACACAGAGATCACACATTACAGATGGAGAGCACATTTCTGCAAACACAGATCAGACATCACAGATAGGGAGTGGACTTCTGCAAACACACAGAGGACAGAGATTGCAGAGGAGAGCGGACTTCTGCACACACAGAGATCAGACATCAGAGTTCAAGAGCAATATAACTTTCTGGACAAATACTCTTAGGGGACCCAGGGTATGCATACTTTGGCAGAACTAACAGACGGATGACTCCTTGTATCAGGGGAGCTGACACAAGTTTTCAAAACCCTCAAAGGACCAACAAGGTCAACCCATCAGATTACTTGTGAAAGTATATATAAAACCAAGAACGGGGATTGATGAAGGGTGGCTGGTGTTTCTCTCCAGACACAGCTGGATGAGATTCGTCAATCTGGACAGGAGGCTCCTCTTTACACAAAGGGTGGTGGGAGAGTGGAACAAGCAACCCAGCCGTGTTGTGAGAGCCGATACCCTGGCTTCTCTCCAGACACAGCTGGGTGAGCTCCTCCAGTCAGGACAGGAGGCTCTTCTGTACACAGAGGGGGGTGGGGGTGGGGAACAAGCTGCCCAGCCCTGTGGTTGAAGCCGATACCCTGGCTTCTCTCCAGACACAGCTGGATGAGATCCTCCGGTCAGGGCAGGAAGCTGTTCTTTACACAAAGGGTGGTGGGAGAGTGGAACAAGCAACCCAGCCATGTTGTAAGAGTCGATACCCTGGCTTTGCTCAAGACACAGCTGGACAAGATCCAGGGATCAATTAGCTACCGACTTGGAAAGGGGCCAGCAGGGCCGCGGGGCTGTTATGTCCGATGTCTGATGTCCACTTACTATGACGTAGCTGTCCCAGGTGCTCCTCAGGTGCTGGTAGAAGAGAGAGGAGGCAGACAATGTATACAGGTGCAGCTCCTTCAGCCTCTGCTCCTTCCCTCCTGTCCCGGGCGCGCAGACCGGGGCCGGATCCGGGGGCCCGGGGGCCCCCTCCGCTGAGGCACGGCGGGACCCCAGGCCAGTCAGGTCGGAGGAGGGGTAGGAGGCCGACCTCGTCTGCTTCGTCCTCCCCCCGCCTGCTGCTGCACCCCACCTGGAACATCACGAGGTTACTGTGTTCCAGCACCCCTGATCCCCTAAACCATTAAAGCCCTGAACCCCCAAACCCCTGATCCCCTAAATCAGTAAATCCCTGATCCCCTAAATCAGTAAACCCCTGAACCCCCAAACCCCTGATCCCCTAGATCAGTAAACCCCTGAACCCCTAAACCAGTACACCCCTGAACCCCTAAACCCCTGATCCCCTAAACCAGTAAACCCCTGAACCCCCAAACCCCTGATCCCCTAAATCAGTAAATCCCTGAACCCCCAAACCCCTGATCCCCTAAATCAGTAAATCCCTGATCCCCTAAATCAGTAAACCCCTGAACCCCCAAACCCCTGATCCCCTAGATCAGTAAACCCCTGAACCCCTAAACCAGTAAACCCCGGAACCCCTAAACCAGTACACCCCTGAACCCCTAAACCTCTAAACCATTAAACCCGTGAACCCCTGGACTGCACCACTCAGTGCAGGTCGTGCCCTTCAAGGAGCACACATGGGCTCAATGGGCCTGAGCTCCAGGCTTCTGGCCGTGAAGAGGTCAGAGAGCCCATGACTCGATCCGGGACAGGACACAGCTCACAGGACACAGGACAGGATTAACCCTGGTCCACATGGACACCACTGGGCGCACTGGAGCCCCTGGGGTACAGGAGCTCCCTCAAGTACAGCAGCACTGTCTGCAGTAGGGACTCGAACCCGCAACCCACCAGAGACCTGCTATACCTCCTGCGTTACACCGTTCCCTGTCGATCAGTAGGCTGTGTCCGCAGCAGGGACTCGAACTCGCAACCCACCAGAGACCTGCTGTACCCCCTGCGCTACACCGTTCCCTGTCGATCAGTAGGCTGTGTCCGCAGCAGGGACTCGAACCCGCAACCCACCAGAGACCTGCTGTACCCCCTGCGCTACACTCTTCCCTGTCGATCAGTAGGGTGTGTCTGCAGCAGGGACTCGAACCCGCAACCCACCAGAGACCTGCTGTACCTCCTGTGCTACACTCTTCCCTGTCGATCAGTAGGCTGTGTCCGCAGCAGGGACTCGAACTCGCAACCCACCAGAGACCTGCTGTACCCCCTGTGTTTTCTTCAAGCATTTCTTTTTCTTAAAAGGGATGTCCAGTGTAGGGAAGCACTGGGGGTCTGGTTTCAGTTTCTGGGGTGCTGTATGTGTGGAGTTTGTACGTCTATCGTGTTCATTTGGGTTTCTACCCACAGGCCAAAGCCGTGCTGGCAGGTTAATTGGCGTCTGAGAAAACTTGACCGTGGTGTGATCGTGTCTGTGTCTGTCCTGTGATGGACTGGCGTCCCATCCAGGGTGTACCCTGCCTTGAGCCCGTTGCATGCTGGGATAGGCTCCAGCTCCCCCGCGACCCTGAATTGAATGAAGGATGTAGAAAAAAGGTTCTGCTTCCAATATTTGATGGGGTTAGCTATGGACACATTTCAGCTATAGAAGCAGTAGGGGGAGTGTAATTTGTGCAACTAAAGGTTTATTTTGAACCTGAGCCTAGATCGGCCTAGGCTCTGTAGACCTTCTTTAAACCAGCGGTTGCCAAGACTGAGCAGAGCTTCACCGGCTTCCAGCAGGTAGGAACCATGAGCACCAGGGTGAGGTTAATCTCTAGGGGTGTCATTAAATATTAATTGTACCCAAGGGGCATCATTCACCACACAGCCGACAGCAGTAGAAATTCTAACCTGACGCCGTGCTGCTGTTTCCTAAATTAAAGGCTAATTAAGAGGAGCTAGTCCCTGAAGCTAGATTATGTTTGCAGTGATAACGATGGCAGCCCATCCTCTCCATACTAGATCTGTTCACTGCTGAGAGAGTATGTCTGGTGGAAAACTCAAAGGAGGATATTCCCCGAATCCAGGGCTCTGGAAATAACATCCGTCCTTTTTTTTTTTATCCAGGACAAGGTCCCAGCAAGCGACAGGAAGCAAGGCAGGACACCACCTGGACGGGACGCCAGTCTCCGTCGCAGCGGGAAGCGATTTGTTTGGTCCTCCTGCATCCTCTGATGCTGTGCTGCGTTTGTGCACGTCCTGCATTGTCGAACCCAGGCTCGCCGTGAGCAGCGGCGGCGGCGGACGCGCAGCCGAGGCGGCCTTTTCGCGGGAGGGACAGTTACTCTCCGACAGCCCCCGGGAGCGGAGCAGGGGTCCCGCCCGGCTGTCGATCACACCCGGAACGCGGACGCGCTCCGCCGCACCGGATTTAACAGCACGGAGAGAGGAGGGGAGGGAAACGAGCACCTTTTCTCTTGTGCGCAGGGCCGCTGTATATCTCTCTCGCCAGAGCGATATTGATCACAGAAATCAAGCCTGTTGTCACGAACCGTATTCCCGCCTGCGCCCTAGTTAAAGCTATCAGCTCTGCTCACGCCCTTTCTACCCTCTCGCCCCTCGCTCACTGTCGAGATCGACTCTAGCCTTTCTGACCTGACTTCCGGATTCCGACCTGTTTTCTCTTCGGCTCTCTCTAGCGGCTATAGGATTTGGATACCTTTCTGACCTGACTTCTGGATCCCCGACCCGGCTCTGTCTCCGGCTCCGGCTCCGGCTCCGCCTAGCGTCTTTGGGATTTGTATACTCTCGACCTGACTCTCCGGAAACCCGACCAAGCCTGCCTGCCTGCCTACCCACTTTGATTTCCCCCTAAGTGGGGACAAATAAGCAGCTACCGATGAGCAGAGAGGTTAATGTCGGTACCTCAGGTGCGGGGCTGTGGCTCTCCGGCCCAGTTTCTCCGTTGGTACTGCCCCAGAAGAGGTGCTGCCCCCTAGGGTTAGGAAACAGAAAGACGGGCGCGTGTCATAATAAAGATGTCAAAGATTTGTCATCATGTCACAATGGGGAGGGCTGGCTTGTGTCTTTTATAGTGGAAGACCATCACAGGACACACACACACACACACACACACACACCAGGGCCAGTTCATCACAGGACACACACATTAACACCAGGGCCAGTCCATCACAGGACACACACAGACACACACACCAGGGCCAGTCCATCACAGGACACACACACACTCACACCAGGGCCAGTCCATCACAGGACACACACAGACACACACTCACACCAGGGCCAGTCCATCACAGGACACACACAGACACACACACACTCACACCAGGGCCAGTCCATCACAGGACACACACACACTCTCACCAGGGCCAGTCCATCACAGGACACACACACACTCTCACCAGGGCCAGTCCATCACAGGACACACACACACACTCACTCCAGGGCCAGTCCATCACAGGACACACACACACTCACTCACTCCAGGGCCAGTCCATCACAGGACACACACACACACACACACACACACACACACACACACACACACACACCAGGGCCAGTTCTCTCAGACACCAATTAACCTGTCCTTGGACTGCGGGAGGAACACACAGAGGAAACCCACACAAGCTCAGGGAGACCATGCAGACTCCACACAGACAGCACCCCAGGAATTGAACCCAGGGCCCCAGTACCGCTGGTCGTCCGTCTGTGGCGGGCTGGGGGCCGTGACGGGAGTCCTTACCGCCCAGCAGAGGAGAGCAGCTCCGGCGCGTCTCGGTCCCGGAGTTGAGAGCCGCGTAGACCACGCGCACGTGCTGGGCGCGCTCCCGGTCGCGGCCGCGCAAGAAAGCCGGGGAATCGCTCACCTGGAAGCCGGCGGAGAGAAACACCTGGATAACTGGATCCGCAACGGAGGAGGTGTCCTGTTTCCTGTTTCCTGTGATGGACTGGCCCTGGTGTGTGTGTGTGTGTGTGTGTGTGTGTGTGTGTGTGTGTGTGTCCTGTGATGGAGTGGCCCTGTGTGTGTGTGTGTGTGTGTGTGTGTGTGTGTGTGTGTCCTGTGTCCTGTGATGGACTGGCCCTGTTGTGAGTGTGTGTGTGTGTGTGTGTGTGTCCTGTGTCCTGTTTCCTGTTTCCTGTGATGGACTGGCCCTGGTGTGTGTGTGTGTGTGTGTGTGTGTGTGTGTGTGTGTGTGTGTGTGTGTGTGTGTGTGTGTGTGTGTGTGTGTGTGTGTGTGTCCTGTGGCCTGTTTCCTGTGTCCTGTGTCCTGTGATGGACTGGCCCTGGTGTGAGTGAGTGAGTGTGCGTGTGTGTATGTCTGTGTGTGTCTGCCCTGTGTCCTGTGTCCTGTGTCCTGTGATGGACTGGCCCTGGTGTGAGGTGAGTGTGTGTGTGTGTGTGTGTGTGTGTGTGTGTGTGTGTGTGTGTGTCTCGTGATTTCATTGTTCGCTGACAAGGGTCGCAGGAGCAGTGTATTCTGGGCTGATCGAGTGTCCTGGCGTTTTTCTGGGCCGGTGATGTGAGAGACGTAAGTAGGAGACAGTGACATCACAGGGAAGGGGTCTCCAGAAGAATCACCCTGCCTGGTAGCTGATAGCTCCTGTCCTCAGGCGTACTGCAGAGCTCAGGCAGCCCAAACTGTCAAGGGAGCCCGCCCAGCACCCTGTGCAGACGGTCTAATCCGGAAGTGTCAAGGAGAGTTCTTCCCATTATCCAGCGGGATGTTGCTGGTCTCCTCCCCCCCCCCCCTTTCTAGACTTCCGGAAACATTCTGCGTTTTGTTTCCTCAGGCACTCTGTCCCCAGCAGGGATCAGGGGGTCGACAGGACACTCAGTGACTGCGCCCGGCCTTAATCGGCTCAATTAGACTTACTGTCGCAGGATAAGCATTGCCACGGGGTAGCTTAAGACATTCCCTGCGGAGTTTCCACCCGCAGGGGCCTGACTCTGAGCTGGGGTCAGCGGCTTGTGTAACTGGATATGGACGTAGCCCACAGTGAGTGTAAGCCAGATTGAGTCTTCTTTCCAGATATAAGACAGTTTCACAAATGAGATGAGGCCAGTCGCTGGTCTTTACTAGCTGCTGTGAAAACCTTTACTAAGGCCTCCTGAGCAGAGGTGTGGTACTATTATAGACCATAATATAATGATAATAATAATAATAATTGACACTTATGTAGCTCTTTTCTGGACTCTCCACTCTGAGCTCCTTCCAGGTCATGGGGAATCCCACTGCCACCACCAGTGTGCAGAGTGATGAAACCAGTTAATAGAGGATTATTAGGAGGCCATGACTGGTACTCCAGTACGACACTGTACTGTATAATACCGTTACTGTATAATAATAATTCCCTATGCTTATACAGATCCTGTCTGGACCATCCACTCCAGAGCTCTGTCCAGGTCAGGGGGAATCCCACTACCCCCACCAGTGTGCAGCCCCACCTGGATGATGCTCCAGTCCTCTCACACACACCAGCTCTCAGTGGGGAGGAGAGCAGAGGGATGAAGCCACAGACACAAACACACACACTCACACCTGAAACAGAAACAGTCCCTGGACTGTGTAAAGGAAACTGGAGCGCCTGGAGGAAACCCCCTCACAAAAATGGGGGAGAGAACATGCAAACTCCACACAGACAGCACCCCAGGAACTGGACCCAGGATCCCAGTGCTGTGAGGCAGCCAGGTTACCCACTGCACCACCAACCAGGAACAGAAAGAAACCAAATTCAGACCAGCAGCTCGATCGTCTAGGGGTGAACGAAGATCTGAGGGTGAGGAAATGGAGATACAGGGTGTTGCAAATCTTTGACGTCCGAAGCAGTCTTTATAGATGTACAAAGAGGGTTTTCCCAGCAAGGGCTAGAGCTCATGAAGGGATTTTTGTGGGAGGGGGGGTTGAGTCGAACGAACAGCCTGCTGGACAAGGGAGACTACCCTTAAGGAGCTTGCCGGCCCTTATTAAGAGCTGTTGCATAAAGACCTTAAAGCAAAACTCAGAGGTGGAATCGAACCCCCCTTTTCTCACAGACAGGAAGATAGGCTCTGAGGCCATCGGGGCCCGATTCCTAAGTCCCAGCTGGAAGGGAGCTATGGCAGACTTTTAGGGTGAAAAGCTGTCTGGCCCAAAATCTGGGATCCAACCTCCCCCAGCCAAAATCCTGGAACAAGGTACAAGGACTAAAAAAGACAATTGAACAAGATTTCTCCCTATGTCCTTGTCTTTGTGCACGTCCGTCTTGCTTTCCTGTCACAGCAATTCAGCACTACATGATGTGTGCGTGCTAAGTACAGTAGCTGATCTCCCTGGGTCTAAGTTTCCCGAACGAGAGGAGACCACGTACTGCTTTTTACTAGCTACTTGCTGTTGAGACGTTATCGCACTGGGCCTTGAAAGGAACCTGGGTGATCATCTCTCAGACACACAGCGGGGCTGCTTGTTCCCCCCTCCTACCACCCGTTGTGCAAAGTCGTCGCGAAGCCGCGGGAGGCCGCGTGCAATGCGCGTACTATCGGGAAGGAGACGGAAGATGGAGACGGCGTTTGAAAAGCGGGATGATTCTTTAAGATCTCATTCGAGATAACACTTGCACGTTGCCGTTTTTGGTACTCTCATGCGCGACTGCTGGGTTTTGCGTTTCCATCGTGATAACGAAGCACCAAGTGCGCCTTTTTTTTTTTAACCGAAGCCGAAACCCAGTTGACGACGATCGTTTCTTTCAACTGTCATTAGGGGTAGCTGCGACAGCGTGCCCCCGGTCCCCAGAGCGACCTCTTTGAAGTCCCCAGGCTGCCGGGACGTCTCGGAGTTCAGCTGCTAAGCGCCGATAAAGCTCACCCGGATTGACACCGTTCTCTGCTTGCGCTCCTAAATCGGCCAACGGTCATAGAAACGCGGCTCAAAACAACACAAAACAAAACAACTCGAGCTACCGAGTCTGTGAGGCGAAGTAACGCGCCCGGGGTACGAGACACCCAGCCGAGTTCTGCCTAGTCAGTCAGAGAGAGCGTTTTCTGCGCGCTTGACACGCCGGGGTGTCGGGGTCTTACCAGCTCGATGCCACGAACGTCCCTGAAACGCACCGCCTCCTGCACGCTCCTCGGGGGGTGGTCGGTGAGGAAGACGCCGTCGCCGCCCAGCACCGCGTACATGAACGCCTTGTTGGCCGTGTCGGAGACGACGACGCACGGCTCGTAAGCCCGGATCTCCTCGTACACCCTCCGCTCGGTGTGCCTCTTGAGGAACGAGTCCAGCCGGCTGTTCCTCGGGCACGGAAAGCGGTCCGCGTAGCTCCCGGCCATGGACGAAGAGAGAAAACGGGGAGGAGGGGAGGGGGAGACCTCCGAAATCTTTCACACCTGTTTCTCAACCGGGTGTCAGGCAGAAGGAGCAGCTTCAGCGCCGGCTAAGCGGAGCTCCGAGTCTCCAGTGTCTTACACCCGGTGACGCGCACGCTCTTCTGATTGGATCGAGACTTTTCGCGCAAAACACGCCCGCAAAATCGGGCACTGCCCCCCGCGCGACCATTCTGTACCCCACGAACACAGGAGTGCACAGGAGGGGCACCCCTCTAAATAGGAGGCGCAGTGTCTCCTCAGGGTCCTGCGTAAAACTGAACCAAGGCGTCTTTTTTTTCCCCGCACAAGAAGCACCTCTGACGGTTACCACTACCTCCAGTGCTTTCCAACGAGCCGAAACACAGGCAACCTTTAACATGAACTAAGCTCCTATTCGCGACTGGCTTCTGGAAATTATCCCTGGTGTGAGTGTGTGTCTGTGTGTGTGTCCTGCGACGGACTGGCCCTGGTGTGAGTGTGTGTGTGTGTCTGTGTGTGTGTCCTGTGATGGACTGGCCCTGGTGTGAGTGTGTGTGTGTGTCTGTGTGTGTGTCCTGTGATGGACTGGCCCTGGTGTGAGTGTGTGTGTGTGTCTGTGTGTGTGTCCTGCGACGGACTGGCCCTGGTGTGAGTGTGTGTGTGTGTCTGTGTGTGTGTCCTGTGATGGACTGGCCCTGGTGTGAGTGTGTGTGTGTGTCTGTGTGTGTGTCCTGTGATGGACTGGCCCTGGTGTGAGTGTGTGTGTGTGTGTGTCCTGTGATGGACTGGCACCTGGTGTGAGTGTGTGTGTGTGTCCTGTGATGGACTGGCCCTGGTGTGAGTGTGTGTGTGTGTCCTGTGATGGACTGGCCCTGGTGTGTGAGTGTGTGTGTCCTGTGATGGACTGGCCCTGGTGTGTGTGTGTGTGTGTGTTTGTGTGTGTGTATGTGTGTGTGTGTGTGTGTGTGTGTGTCCTGTGATGGACTGGCCCTGGTGTGTGAGTGTGTGTGTGTGTCCTGCGATGGACTGGCCCTGGTGTGTGAGTGTGTGTGTGTGTCCTGTGATAGACTGGCCCTGGTCTGTGTGTGTGTGTGTGTGTGTGTGTGTGTGTGTGTGTGTGTCCTGTGATGGACTGACCCTGGTGTGAGTGTGTGTCCTGGGACGGACTGGTGTCCTGTCCAGGGTATACCCCACCTAGCGCCTGTTGCTTGCCGGGACAGACTCCGGCTCCCCCCACAGCCATGAAATACAATAAGAAAATATTATATAATTTATTATTTATATTATTATATTACAATATTAAATATTATATTATAGGAGGCAAAAGTTGAGTGCCATTCGCAATAAGGTCCACAGTCTCACAGGTATAGATGTTGGAAGAACAGTATAAAATCATTACTTCTTTAGTTTAACATAGTATTTCTATCATCACTGTTTTTTTTTAATCAATTGTACTGTAACTTTTTACCTTTGTAGTTTGTGTTGGCGTGTAGTTTTCTGAAAGGTCTTATGCGTATATATATACAAAAGAGGTTCGTTTTTAAGGATCAGTTCAAAACAAACCACGTTTCGGGAAAACTTATTTGAGTTACGAGTCAGTAAAACAGGAAGTCTGGAACAAACACACTTAAAAGTAACTTTATTGTAAGGGTTGTAAAAAAAAACATTCAGTGCATGTCTTAAAATATTTATAGCGAATTCACTTCCCTTTTTAACAAGACATGAAGTTTCTAACTTAATAGAATTCCTTTTACAGAAAAACACCAAAAATGAGTTTTAAAATAATCGGATTTCACACACCCTTGAAAAAAAACGTAGATTGCTTCCAATTCATGTTAAGTATGCTATATAAGGCTATCGTTGAAGAACAAGGACGTGAAAGAATTTATACGTAACAGGTGCCGTTCCATTGAAGTTAATTTTCCGTCTACAAACGCTGTATCCTGTGGCTGTGCTGCCCCCTAGCGGATACATGGAACAAATACAACCCGCCCGCTACCCTCCCGGTGTACGACGCTGGGCGATAGAGAACACCCGCAGGAAAACAGACTCTGGTAGCTGTTCAAACTACGTGGTCGCTAGCAACCGGATGAGTGGCCATGTGTGTGATCAGCCGCTGTCTGGGCACGGTGGGTGATGACGGGGGTCTCCGGTGAGTCGCGTGTGTGGGACACAGCAAGCCTCAAGCCCTCAAGCGAATCCGAAGAGCTTGGGCAGAGCAAACGCGATGCACCGCGGTTTCAGCTCTCTGAAACGTCTGTCGAGCAGCCGAGCCGATGACCTACACGCGGGGGTGCAGTCAGGAGAGGATGAATTTCTTCACGCGAAAGTCATGCACAGCCGGATCACAACCGGTGCGTAATGTAGGTCCATCTGCTCTGAATTGCAATGAAGTGAAAGGGAAACACGGTGCTTTTCTCTACTGGCTGTGAATAGACGGCGTTTCTGTTTTTCAGATTGCTGTTTCAGCTGATAACCTCTTGCCCTTTGCATTTGTGTGTGTGTGTGTCCTGGCCCAGGTGTTTGTGTGTGTGTGTCCTATGATGAAGTGACTCTGGTGTGTGTGTCTGTCCTGTGATGAACTGACTCTGGTGTGAGTGTGTGTGTGTCTGTGAGTGTCCTGTGATGGACTGGCCCTGGTGTGAGTGTGTGTGTGTCTCTGTGTGTCCTCTGAGGGACTGGCCCTGGTGTGAGTGTGTGTGTGTCCTGTTATGGACTTGCCCTGGTGTGAGTGTGTGTGTGTGTCCTGTGATGGACTGGCCCTGGTGTGAGTGTGTGTGTGTGTGTGTGTGTGTCCTGTGATGGACTGGCCCTGGTGTGTGTGTGTGTGTGTGTGTGTGTGTGTGTGTGTGTGTGTGTGTGTGTGTCCTCTGAGGGACTGGCCCTGGTGTTAGTGTGTGTGTGTCTGTGTGTGTGTGTGTCCTGTTATGGACTGGCCCTGGTGTGAGTGTGTGTGTGTGTGTCCTGTGATGGACTGGCCCTGGTGTGTGTGTGTGTGTGTGTGTGTGTGTGTGTGTGTGTGTGTCCTGTGATGGACTGGCCCTGGTGTGTGTGTGTGTGTGTGTGTGTGTGTGTCCTGTGATGGACTGGTGTCCTGTCCAGGGTGTACCCTGCCTTGTGCCCATTGCTCGCTGGGATAGACTCCAGCTGCCCTGCGAGCCTGTACTGGATGAAGTGGTCAGAAAGTGGAGGGGCAGCTTCCTTCACAGAGATCCGATCAGTCAGCGTCGTGCGCATCCGATTCCTGCTCCTGCGCCTGAGTTCCTACTTTGGGACCTCCGGCTCGCTCAGCCAGATAGAAGACGGGCCCGATGCCCACGCCCAGGTTGGGGAAGGACAGCAGAACCGGCACCACGCTGCAGCACACCGAGCCGACGGCTCTCGGACCGCACGCGTCCAGGAAGGGGGCGAGGCAGAGCACGGGCGCGTAGGCGGCCAGCGCGGCGGCCAGCACGCCGCAGACGCTCCGCGCCGCCCCTCGCAGCTCGCCCGCCGGCTCCGGCGGAGCCCTGCGCGCCGCCAGCGCCAGGGACGCGCCGCACAGCAGCATCAGGGCGAACGCGGCGGGCAGGAAGCAGACCAGGCTCAGGACGGTGGTCTGCAACGGCTTGTGGTAGGAAAACGCGCTCATCGACGCGGCCAGCGCCCAGAGGGAGGCGGCGCAGAGCAGGCGGTGCCAGCCGTGCCCGAGCGCCCGGGGCCGGCCGGGCGGCGCCAGCGCCACGCAGCGCTCCAGGCAGATGACGATCAGGAACAGCGGGCAGCCGAAGAGGTTGAGGCCGTAGAAGGCGCGCACGGCGCCGGCGGCGCTGTCCGACCCCGGGTGCAAGGCCAGGTAGGCGTCCAGCGGGAAGCACAGACAGTACAGGGCGCCCAGCCCGGCCAGGTTCGCGAGCAGGACCTGGGAGAAGGACCACTTGCTCTTGCTGAGCAGCAGGAGCCAGAAGAGGGCGCCGTTCGCCGGGAGGCCGGCCACCAGGGCCACGATCTCCACGGACAGCCAGGCCCTGTAGCCCCCGGGCATGGCGCCGCAGGCCGACACCACGGCGCTCATCGCGAACGGCGGCCACGACGCGTTGCCCGTGAGGTTGGCGCCGGTGCGGGGCGCCGGGCTGGGCTCGACGCGATCCATCGGGCCGCCGCGGTCCCGGAGACGGAGAGGACCCTGGAGGGGGGAAAAAAAAGGAAAAATCAATCAATAACGAAAATAATATCCCGCGCCTTTGCCAAACACAGTCTATCCGAGCCGCCGCCCGAGACGTTGATGAAAGGAGAGGCGCTGGTTCGGGGCGATCACTGCCGGCTTCGGAGCTCTGATTTGAATGGCGTGTGAATATGCAAAGACAAAGACACCGGCCTCGAACCGGGGTCTGTTCTGCGCCACTCGTTATAAATAATTATAATAATTGCTTACACTTATATAGTGCTTTTCTGGACACTCCACTCAAAGCGCTTTTACAGGTAATGGGGATCCCCTCCACCCCCACCAGTGTGCAGCATCCACCTAAATAAATGTACTTCAAACTCTCCGGCTCGTCTGCGCCTTTTTTTGTTTTGTTGCAAAAATGCCCCCCTCGCCCCTCAAAACAGAAGAAGA
Organism: Lepisosteus oculatus; assembly: GCF_040954835.1. Classification (NCBI taxonomy): domain Eukaryota; kingdom Metazoa; phylum Chordata; class Actinopteri; order Semionotiformes; family Lepisosteidae; genus Lepisosteus; species Lepisosteus oculatus. Next base: position 2,331,724 of record NC_090702.1, read on the forward strand.
CTGTGCTTTTTTTTCTGCAGACTACCATTCGGGAAACGTTCAGCGGAGGAACTCGGTACGACGGAAGCAGCGGGGATGTGGGACGACATTCCCAGACGTCTTAGTCTACCGCATTGGAATTCCAGTTCAAAACGCCAAATCCGGATCTCATAAGTACCCGGGAGATCACTTTTATTTTACTTTTATTTTACAGTCTGCCCTGCCATTCGTGGAAGACAACTTGTCTCTTTTAACTCTTTTCCTCGGGGAATAAACCTTTACTTGTCCCATTCAGCTGCTCTGTTGACACTGGCAATCGGAGTTTCCGATACCTAGACTGATAGCAGGAGGCCCGTCCTCACGCCCTGCGTTGTAGCGCACTAAGGGAGGTTGGACGAAGTTTCTCCTATTCATTGATTCATCCCCTTTCTAAAAACAAAACAACTTCCAGCAGAGACACCACACAAACTGGAGGAAAAAAAATAAATAATTCGTCTAATGATGAGATCGGCCAAACCATTAAAAACCCCAACGTGTGTTATTCTTAGCATTTGGCTGCATTTAGGGGTGGAAAGGTTCAAAGGTTTCTGTTTTCAGGGCTGAAGCGTGGAGCCACGGGGAAATCATGCTTCGCTTAAACAAATGTAGTCAAACCTTGACGAGTTCAGGCACATTCGGTGCAGATGTTTGTGTATCGGCGGAAGCACGCACACGCCTCCAACGGACTGTGAACCCCACCTCTCTTTGAACTAAGAAAGGTTAAAAAACAAAACTCCTGTTTGTGAACGACACACGTACCCGGATCTGCACAGAAGTCCAGCAATCTTCAGTAATCTGATCCCGCCGCGCACAACTGCAGAGACGGCAGCCCGACAGTCCGTGGCGGTTAATCCGAGGATCCACGGGGTGTTTCCCTCTGTCGGGGGTCGTGTTGTCGAAGTCGCGCTGGTGGGCTTGGTAAGGAAAGAAAACAGACGATTCCAGAAGTGAGGTTTGCGGTCATTTAGCGGGAAGACGCCGTTTGTGACTCTCAATCTATCAGGATTGAAAATCATCGCGAATTCCAGCGTCTTTAAAAAAACAAAAACTCATTCACCCAACGCCTTGAAGTCAAGGCAGTTCGTGGAATGGAAATGAATGATCGTGGGGAGAGACCGTCTCTCTGGACCCTCCACTCCGAGCTCTTTCCAGGTCAGGGGGAATCCCACTACCCCCACCAGTATGCAGCCCCACTTGGATGATGCTCCAGTCCTCTCACACACACCAGCTCTCAGTGGGGAGGAGAGCAGAGGGATGGAGCCAGTTCAGATAGGGGGGTTATTAGGAGGCCATGAGGGGTAAAGGCCAGGGGGGAAATTTGGCCAGGACACTGGGGTAACACCCCTACTCTTGTCGAGAGGCACCCTGGGATTGTTAATGACCACAGAGAGTCAGGACCTCGGTTTGATGTCTCATCTGAAGGACAGTGCCTTTTTATTGTGTAGTGTCCCCGTCACTATACTGGGGCATGAGAACCCACACAGACCGCAGGGTGAGCGCCCCCTGCTGGCCCCACTCACACCTCTCCCAGCAGCAGCCTCAGCTTTCCCAGGAGTCTCCCCTCCAGGTACTGGCCAGGCTCACACACCTGCTGAGCTCCAGTTGGGCTGGCAGCTGGGAGCTGCAGGGTGACACACCAGTCTTATCACAGAACACACACACACACACACACACACACACACACACACACACACACACACACACACACACACTCACACCAGGTCCAATTTACCTACCAGTGTGTCCTGAGACTGTGGGAGGAGGCTGGTTCACCTGGAAGTAACCCACGCCAAGATGGGGAGACCATACAAACTCCACGCAGACAGCACCCTGGGGCCCCAGAGTTGCAAGGCAGCAATGCTGACTGCTGTGTCACCCTGCCACCCCAACTCCTATCTAACACACTGAAATAGAACAGTGTTGTGCATGGTGGTGGTGCACTGTAACTCTCAACATATGTTCAGCCCTGGGAAGCTGTTCATGACTTCTGGGCTAAAACCATGTACAGCACAGTACCTTAACACTGACAGTGAGCCATTAAGCTGACAGTTTATCTTTAATCCCCTGAGGCTGTGCAGTATAGTGGGTAAGTCTCTGGTTTCCTAGCAGGTAGGTTGCGGGTTTGAGTCTCTGTTCAAGGATTTCTAAGGGAGATGCACTCAATATCCCCACCATTCAGAGTCAGAAAAAGAGTTTAATTTAAACCTCTTAACTTTTCAGCTTGTGAGCACCAACCCCTTTGAGACACATCAAAACGAACTGAGCTCTTACCCAGCCGATATGGAATACGAGCTAGAAAGTGGGAGGGCTCAAGTTTAATCATCACCTCTCCTTTGTACTAATGTATCAAAAGGCTGCAGAAACACACTCCCTATTTCATGATGCAAACTGATATTAAATTCATATCAAAAGGCGGAGGCGGTTTTTACACTCAAAATAATTGACAATAAAACAATGTGGAAATAACTCAAAGCCATCTCCTTCGACAGAAGAGCTCCCCTCTTTCCTGACTGGACTGCAGCACAATTCAGAGCTTCTGTCATCAGTCTGCTTGCTGATGACATGAGCTTGGTTCTTGGTTCACTGATGGACAAAGCACACAAGAAAGCTGTGAGACATAGAGGTAGGCATGATCCCAATTCTGGGATAGTTCTTCCCTGGTAATGCGCTGCCTTTCCGAGACAAACGTCCAACGAGAGATTCGCAAAATCCATCTCCGAGGGTCAGTAGGGGCACGACGTCGCGCTACGTGTAGCTTTCAGCGAAATTAAAACCAGCAACTGTGACACTGCGACCGGCGAAACGCGGTGTTCAACTGACCTGAGATCGAGACACGAGGAGAAGCTTCTCCAGCTGAGCGCTGTCCTTCACATCCTCCTGCCTGGTGGCGATATCCACAGAGATGCCGATGGCTTCTCCTCTAAGCAGGGAAATTTGCAAAACGGCGTCATCCACCGCCTGGGCGCTCCTGCGCTCCGAGAGAGGCAAATCGCAGACTCGTTGTGAAAACAAGGCGGATCGCTGGAAACTCAACAAAAATCTCCTTGCTTTTTTCTGCTAGACCCTCTCATCTGGCATGGAAGAGAGCCGTCACAAGGAGCACTTTTGTTTACAGGCTAGTTTAACTTCAGACTCTCAGACCACAGCTCGTCAGGCACCGCTGGGAGATCGCTGTCATTTTGGACTAGCCATGATGTCCCGGACCCACTCGATCAACATGTTCTAAGGCCATGCAACCTAACCCACACTAAGGCCAGCGTGGGTTTGAAAAACATCAGTCAACTGTTGAGGACTTACACATCTCAGAACAGGGGGAATCTGTAAGGGTTTTTATAAGAACTAACAATAATGTCCATCCACTTACTTTCTGGACCCTCCACTCCGAGCTCTTCCCAGGTCAGGGGGAATCCCACTACCCCCACCAGTGTGCAGCCCCACCTGGATGATGCTCCAGTCCTCTCACACACACCAGCTCTCAGTGGGGAGGAGAGCAGAGGGATGGAGCCAGTTCAGAGAGGGGGGTTATTAGGAGGCCATGAGGGGTAAAGGCCAGGGGGGGAAATTTGACCAAGACACTGGGGTAACACCCCTACTCTCCTCGAGAAACACCCTGGGATTTTTAATGACCACAGAGAGTTAGGACCTCGGTTTTACGTCTCATCCGAAGGACGGCGCCTGTTTACAGTCTAGTGTCCCCGTCACTATACTGGGGCATGAGGACCCACACAGACCGCAGGGTGAGCGCCCCCTGCTGGCCCCACTCACACCTCTCCCAGCAGCAGCCTTAGTTTTCCCAGGAGTCTCCCCTCCAGGTACTGGCCAGGCTCACACCGGCTAGGCTCCAGTTGGGCTGCCAGCTGGGAGCTGCAGGGTGACACACCAGTCTTATCACAGAACACACACACACACTCACACCAGAGAGGGGGGTTATTAGGAGGCCATGAGGGGTAAAGACCAGGGGGGAAATGAAACCCAGTGTAGCAAGGTGAACATATGACATAACTTTTACATAAGACATAACTTTTCCAGTCGTTGCATAGACTTATACAAACCTAGTTCTTGCAGCCTGGTTTGCTGAACATGTAAATACATATAGTGACCAATTTCCCTAAGAATCACAAACCTGAACTTTCTGAAAGTGGAAGAGCTGCAGTACGCATCTATTTAAATCATTTCTTAGTGGACCATGAGCTGCTGCTTTCAAAGCACATTCCAGCTGGGCTGCTGCCACAGTGCGATTTTCCTTCTGAAGAGATGAGTTTTTTTATTTTTAATATAGAATTTCTTCAACCCTCTGGACACAGTGTGTGATGTGTTGATGTGGACTGAATTAATCCACCTACTCATTTTCTTACCTTTTTACAGGGTTGCAGGTGAGCTGGAGTCTATCCCAGCAAGCAATGGGTGCAAGGCAGGATATACCCTGGACAGGACACCAGTCCATCACAGGACACACACACACACACACACCAGGGCCAGTCCATCACAGGACACACACACTCACACCAGGGCCAGTCCATCACAGAACACACACAGACACACACACACTCACACCAGGGCCAGTGCATCACAGGACACACACACACACACAGACAGACACACACACACCAGGGCCAGTCCATCACAGGACACACACAGACACACAAAGACACACACACCAGGGCCAGTCCATCACAGGACACACACACACACTCACACCAGGGCCAGTCCATCACAGGACACACACAGACACACACACTCACACCAGGGCCAGTCCATCACAGGACACACACAGACACACACACACTCACACCAGGGCCAGTGCATCACAGGACACACACACACACACACACACACACACACACACACACACCAGGGCCAGTCCATCACAGGACACACACAGACACACACACTCACACCAGGGCCAGTCCATCACAGGACACACACAGACACACACACACACTCACACCAGGGCCAGTGCATCACAGGACACACACACACACACACACACACCAGGGCCAGTCCATCACAGGACACACACAGACACACACACTCATACCAGGGCCAGTCCATCACAGGACACACACAGACACACACACACTCACACCAGGGCCAGTGCATCACAGGACACACACACACACACACACACACACACACACACACACACACACACACACACACACAGACACACACACACCAGGGCCAGTCCATCACAGGACACACAGACACACAGAGGTCAATATTCCTAGAAGCCAATTAACCTACTGACTATATGTCAGAGCTGTGGAAGGAAACCAGAGGACCTGGAGGAAACCCATGTGAACTGGGGGGGAGAACATGCAAACTCCACACAGACAGCACCCCGAGATTTGAACCCGGGGCCCCAGCGTTGCAAAGCAGCAACGCCGACCCCTGTGGCACCACACCACCCTCCTCTTAACTTACTGTTAACATATGCAAAAGCATTAAAATGAAGCCTATTTGGGCACAGTGACTGTGACATGCCGGCCAACTGAATTACTGCGTATAAACTGAATACTGAATACTGTCATCCATATCCACTGCCCACAGGTAGGTCCTTCTCCGGACTGTCTGGTTTAGTGCTGGTGTCCATTCATGCATCCGAGAGGGGCTCAGATCAGCCTGGCATGGTGTCTTATCATGTTTGAGAACTTCAACCTGCAGCAAAGGACAGCCTGAGGGGCTGTTGAGGTGAGAAGAAATATGAGCTTTCTCTGCTTTCTCTGGAGTGTGGGCGGACGACACAGAGCAGCCCTATGCCTGTGTGTACCAGTACAGTCAGGCCCAGTTTACCCATCAAGACCAGTGAGGGGGGCAGTGTTGCTCCTGTGTGTACCAGTACACTCGGTCCCAGTTTACCCATCAAGACCAGTGAGGGGGCAGGCAGTGTAAAGGCAGTGTGTGCACACAGCCAGGCCAGCTGCAGTGTTGTGCTGTGCTGTGCTGTGCGTTGTGTTGTGCTGTGTTGTGCTGTCCTGTCCTGTGTTGTGTGTTGTGTCTTGTGTTGTGCTGTGTCTTGTGTTGCATGTTGTGCTGTGCTGTGTTGTGCTGTGTTATGCTGTGCTGTGTTGTGTGTTGTGCCGTGTCTTGTGTTGTGTTGTGTTGTGCTGTGCTGTGTTATGTTGTGCTATGCTGTGTTATGCTGTGCTGTGTTGTGCTGTGCTGTGTTATGCTGTGTTATGCTGTGCTGTGTTGTGCCGTGTCTTGTGTTGTGTTGTGCTCTGTCTTGTGTTGCATGTTGTGTTGTGTTGTGCTGTGCTGTGTTGTGCCATTGACCCCTCACTGTTTTTACTGTCCTCTGTCCTCTTTGCATACATGCACCCGAGAACCAGCTCCTTTCACTAACAAAACCTCCCGATTCGGAAACACAAACCTTGAGGAACCGGACTGCTGGAAGGAGAAAAACCAAACCCGTCAGGCGATGGATTCAAAAAACAAACAAACGCCTCTTTATTTGGTGTCGTTTCCACATCTCTGTGGAGCAGTGGGTCCCAGTCCGGGTCCTGGGTGAGATCATCCAAGCCTTCATTGATCTAAGAAGTTGCTTTATTGGAATATTTGCATTTTGTTTCAAGTCATAAATTCGGGGGTTTTATTTCACTCCCAAACTACGCTGGTTAGAGCTCTGATGTGTTGAAGAGCTGGGAACTAGCAGCTCAAATAATAATTATAATAATAATTGCTTACACTTATATAGAGCTTTTCTGGACACTCCACTCAAAGCGCTTTACAGGTAATGGGGATCCCCTCCACCACCACCAGTGTGCAGCCCCACCTGGATGATGCGACGGCAGCCATAGTGCGCCAGAACGCTCCCCACACATCAGCTATCAGTGGGGAGGAGAGCAGAGTAACTCACAATCACCCTGCAACTCACAACTGGCAACCCACTGAAGCTAAGCAGGTGTGAGCCTGGTCAGTACTGGATGGGAGACCTGGGAAAAACTAAGGTTGCTGCTGGGAGAGGTGTGAGTGGGGCCAGCAGGGGGCGCTCACCCTGAGGTCTGTGTGGGTCCTCATGCCCCAGTATAGTGACGGGGACACTAGACTGTAAACAGGCGCCGTCCTTCAGATGTCCTTCAAACCGAGGTCCTGACTCTCTGTGGTCATTAAAAATCCCAGGGTGTCTCTCGACAAGAGTAGGGGTGTTACCCCAGTGTCCTGGCCAAATTTCCCATCGGCCTTTATCAATCATGGCCTCCTAATAACCCCCCTCTATAAATTGGCTTCATTACTCTGCTCTCCTCCCCACTGAGAGCTGGTGTGTGGGGAGCGTTCTGGCGCACTATGGCTGCCGTCGCATCATCCAGGTGGGGCTGCACACTGGTGGTGGTGGAGGGGATCCCCATTACCTGTAAAGCGCTTTGAGTGGAGTGTCCAGAAAAGCGCTATATAAGTGTAAGCAATTATTATTATTATCCACACCCTGCAGGAGAATCATTGCAGACTGCTGTGTGACCTGCGCTCTTATCATGGTTAAGTCAGTGAAGGGTTTGATGGTGCAGCTGAGGGCTGGACTGGACCAGAAACCAGCAGGTGTGTGTGTGGGGATCACCAGGACTGGGAACCCCCTGCCGCAGAGGCAGAGTGTGGCAGCAGCGCAGTTTTCTCCAAGGTGGGTTCGGACAAATTCAGCTGTGATGTGGCCGCGCGTCCTGCCAGCAGGCTCGGCGGGAAGGCACGGTGTCGGCTCTGATCCGCTGGCGTGTGTGACGGGGCCTCGTTCGGCGTTCGGTCGAGCTGTGCTGCGGAGGACTCCTGCTGTGCGGGGTGCTTGCAGAGAGACTGTGAGGCCTTTCAGCGCCACAGAAAGGGGATAATGAGCTGTCAGGAACACTTTAGCACTCTATCTGGCCCTCCTGGTGTGGGTTTAAACACTCCTGAGCCGGTTTCTCTCCGTCCCTTCTGTTTGAGGTGACACAACAGGTTGACCAGAATTCGAAAGCCCAGTGAGAACGATTGTACCCAGAGGGCAACGGCAGAAGACGCCGTACACTTTTGCGTGTCCCTGTTTGTTCTTTGAAATGGGTCTTTTCGTAAGAGATTCAAACTCACCCCCAGCCTCGACTGGCTTCGCTGTGGTCTCTGGCTGCCCTGCCAGACTGGGACTGTACCACCGACAGAGACCGCCGATGAACTGCTCTGGGAATCGAGAGAATAGGAAAGGGCTGGACTCTGAGGTACAACTGTGAGGCTGGTGAGGGCTGTCCTGACGCTGGAGTCTCTCTGGGGCACAGAGGGAGGTCGTCCTGATGCTGGAGTCTCTCTGGGGCGCAGAGGGAGGGTGTCCTGACGCTGGAGTCTCTCTGGGGAGCAGAGGGAGGGTGTCCTGATGCTGGAGTCTCTCTGGGGCGCGGAGGTAGGGCGTCCTGATGCTGGAGTCTCTCTGGGGAGCGGAGGGAGGGCGTCCTGATGCTGGAGTCTCTCTGGGGAGCGGAGGGAGGGTGTCCTGATGCTGGAGTCTCTCTGGGGAGCGGAGGGAGGGTGTCCTGATGCTGGAGTCTCTCTGGGGAGCGGAGGGAGGGTGTCCTGACGCTGGAGTCTCTCTGGGGAGGGGAGGGAGGGTGTCCTGACGCCGGAGTCTCTCTGGGGAGTGGAGGGAGGGTGTCCTGATGCTGGAGTCTCTCTGGGGAGCAGAGGGAGGGTGTCCTGATGCTGGAGTCTCTCTGGGGAGCAGAGGGAGGGTGTCCTAGTGCCAGAGCCTATGGGGTGTGCTTTGAGGCACTCTGTGGGCTACTCTTTGGGGTACATTGTGGGGTAGATTGTGGGGTACATTGTGGGCTACGCTGTGGGCTACACTTTGGGGTACATTGTGGGGTACATTGTGGGGTATGCTGTGGTGTACACTGTGGTGTACACTGTGGGGTATATTGTGGGGTACATTGTGGGGTACGCTGTGGGGTACACCGTGAGGGCTGGCGAAGGCCGGCAGGAGCTGCACAGGGCCGGGGGGTGGCCGGGGGGGCAGGTGGAAGTAGACGGGGGCTGTGGGGGTGGGGACCCGCTGGAGCACCACATGGGGGTACACAGCGCGGCCCCCCCCGTCGTAGCCCAGGCCCGGGAGGGGCACCCTCAGCAGGTTCTCCTGGCTCCTGTCGAGAGCAGACACGGACATCAGCACGTTTCACCATCTGTAGTCCACTACAGCTACCAGCTAATCACCCGGGGGAGGGATGGGTGTTTGCCCGTCCTGCCTTCTGGCAACATCCGGCAACATCGGGCAAGATCCGGCAACATCCGGCAAGATCCGGCAACATCCGGCAACATCTGGCAACATCCGGCAACATCAGGCAACATCCAGCAACATCCAGCAACATCTGGCAACATCCAGCAACATCCGATGGATGCTGCACATTGGTGGTGGTGGAGGGGATCCCCATTACCTGTAAAGCGCTTTGAGTGGAGTGTCCAGAAAAGCGCTACATAAGTGTAAGCAATTATTATCATTATTATTATTATCCGGCAACATCTGGCAACACCCTGTTGCTGTTTGCATAACATTAGTTTTTTTTTACAGGACAGGGCTGTTAGCCTTGTGCCCGACCTCCAACACGGAGGACCCGCCCGCTGCCCGACGTGGGACACGAACCCGCTGCCCCGAGATTGCGAGTCTCGCGCTCCACCAACAGAGCCAGTTACGCCCCCGGAGTGACGAAAAGTGATCCACTACGGCCACTGCTATAAAACGAACCCATTCCCCTTCCCCGTCTCCGACTGGTCCTTTCCAAATCGTCCCGTTTCGGCAGGCCGTCCCGTCGAGCTCGGCAGCGAAACATGAGGCGGGGGGCAGCCGGGAGCAGGACGCTGCTTTACACAGAGAGAGGCCGGAGTCTGGAACGGGGGTCCGGCCGTGAAGCGCCTACCTCTGGTAGCCGCGGTTTTCGTAGCCGCCCAGGGCCCCCAGGAAGAGCGGAGCGCCGGGGGCCGGCAGGCGGGGGTCCAGCCGCTGGGAGAGGCGTTTTGCCGGAGTGCTTCCCCACTCCTCCTCCTCGTCTTCCTCCTCCTCCTCCTCCTCCTCGCGGTCGAACCAGCAGGCCGGTCCCGGCGCGTGCCCCTTACTCCCCTTCAGCCTGCACAACAGCCACCAACACACAGACGAGATAATCCCGCGATTATCCGAAACAAGCATGTGAAAAGGGGGATTAAGAGCCGTTGCACAATAAGAGCCAAATCACGCGCTGCAGGCCGAGTGTGCTCTCGTGCGCTCGTGCTCTCGTGCTCTCGTGCTCTCGTGCAGGCTCGCACGGACATTCTGGAAGTGCCCTCTGGAAGAGAGTTTTCCTCTGCACCGGTGCACTTTGCCAGTGCTCCTGCCCTGCGCGCGTGACGCCTTTCTGCTCAAGCACGCCGTCCGCAAATTTGTCTCGTGAGTCTCCTATCCCACCCCCGGGTGCCTTATTCAATTTCTCTGTGCGTCACACATACTAAGCCGGCAGCTGTGTCCCCCTGCAGCTCCCAGCTGACAAACCCCACTGGAGCCCAGTAGGTGTGAGCCTGGCCAGTACCTGGAGGGGAGACTCCTGGGAAAGCTGAGGCTGCTGCTGGAGGTTAGATTCACAACGGGTCCCAATCCTACTGGGAGAGGGAGGAGGGAACTCAGTGGAACTGGCTGCCCAGTATGTGATCTCCTGTCCCAGCCTGAGGAACAGACAGTGAGCCTGTCTCTCAATAATAATAATACAGTGTGTGATCTCCTGTCCCAGCCCGAGGAACAGACAGTGAGCCTGTCTCTCAATAATAATAATACAGTGTGTGATCTCCTGTCCCAGCCTGAGGAACAGACAGTGAGCCTGTCTCTCAATAATAATAATACAGTGTGTGATCTCCTGTCCCAGCCTGAGGAACAGTGAGCCTGTCTCTCAATAATAATAATACAGTGTGTGATCTCCTGTCCCAGCCTGAGGAACAGACAGTGAGCCTGTCTCTCAATAATAATAATACAGTGTGTGACCTCCTGTCCCAGCCTGAGGAACAGACAGTGAGCCTGTCTCTCAATAATAATAATACAGTGTGTGATCTCCTGTCCCAGCCTGAGGAACAGACAGTGAGCCTGTCTCTCAATAATAATAATACAGTGTGTGATCTCCTGTCCCAGCCTGAGGAACAGACAGTGAGCCTGTCTCTCAGTAATAATAATACAGTGTGTGATCTCCTGTCCCAACCTGAGGAACAGACAGTGAGCCTGTCTCTCAATAATAATAATACAGTGTGTGATCTCCTGTCCCAACCTGAGGAACAGACAGTGAGCCTGTCTCTCAATAATAATAATACAGTGTGTGATCTCCTGTCCCAGCCCGAGGAACAGTGAGTCTGTCTCCCAATAATGCTCCTTCTGTCTACAGTATATGTCAATATTTTATAATATGTCTTTGTTGTAAATGTCTGTAGATTTTATTTTACTTTTATTTGTTGTTTCGGTCAATGTGAATTTCATTATTTTATTTGCTTTGGCAACACTGATTGCACCCAGCGGTCGTGCTAATAAGGCACCTTGAATTGAATTGAATTGACACTTCTTTACACTCAGAGTGGTGGGAGTCTGGAACAAGCCAGAACCAACAGGCGGATCAACGGCCCCTCCAGCTCGTCGCCGTTCTCGCCCCTCAGCGATGCGCTGCTGGGAAGGATGACACCCACAGGCCAGCTGGGTTTCTCGTCACGTCACCTCCGGCGCAACGGGGCTGGGGGCAGTCGAACCCGCGCAGGGAGTCTCCTACCTGTCCCGGGCCTCCCGCCGCCCGCCGTGCGCCCGGACCCGGGCCCGGGCCCGCCTCTCCCGCACGCAGCAGGCGATGAAGGCGGCGGACGTGGCGAGGATGACGAGGCCGCTGGCGACGGAGATGAGGATGGCCAGGTGAAGCCCGTGGTCCTTCGGCTTGGGGATGGCTGGAGGGGGAGGGGACACAGGGGCTCACCGAACGAGGTCTGCCGCACGGATCGGAGGATCGGAGACCCGAGACTGAGACGTGTTGGCCCAGTGATGACCCTTGGCTGGTGCGCAAGGGACATCTCAGCTGCGTAATCCATCCATCCGTTTTCTAACTGCGTTCTCCTGTACAGGGTCGCGGCGGGGGGGAGCTGGAGTCTATCCCAGCAGGCAATGGGCACACGGCAGGGTACATCCTGGGCAGGACACCAGTCCATCACAGGACACACACACACTCACACCAGGGCCAGTCCATCACAGGACACACAGACAGACACACACTCACACACACTCACACCAGGGCCAGTCCATCACAGGACACACACACACACTCACACCAGGGCCAGTCCATCACAGGACACACACAGACACACTCACACCAGGGCCAGTCCATCACAGGACACACACACACACACACACACACACTCACACCAGGGCCAGTCCATCACAGGACACACACAGACACACTCACACCAGGGCCAGTCCATCACAGGACAGACACACACACACACTCACACCAGGGCCAGTCCATCACAGGACAGACACACACACACACTCACACCAGGGCCAGTCCATCACAGGACAGACACACACACACACTCACACCAGGGCCAGTCCATCACAGGACAGACACACACACACACTCACACCAGGGCCAGTCCATCACAGGACAGACACACACACACACTCACACCAGGGCCAGTCCATCACAGGACAGACACACACACACACTCACACCAGGGCCAGTCCATCACAGGACAGACACACACACACACTCACACCAGGGCCAGTCCATCACAGGACACACACACACACACACACACACACCAGGGCCAGTCCATCACAGGACACACAGACACACACACCAGGGCCAGTCCATCACAGGACACACAGACAGACACACACAGACACACTCACACACTCACACACACACTCACACCAGGGCCAGTTTTCCCAGAAGCCCATTAACCCACCAGCCTGTCTCTGGATCGTGGGAGGAAACCCACACGAACTCAGGGAGAACATGCAGACTCCACACAGACAGCACCCCAGGAACCGAACCCAGGGCCCCAGCACTGCGAGGCAGCAATGCCACCTCCAGCTCCACTCCACTCCAGGGAGCAGACACCCCCCCAGCTGGCGCATGTCGGGGTGCAGACACCCCCCCAACACCTTCCCTACCTTCGCACTCCGGCGGCCGCCTGCTCCACTGGGGGCCCCCAGCCTGGAGGACGCAGGTGACCCTCTCGCTCCCCACCAGCTGGTACCCCTCCTGGCACCAGAAGGACAGGACCGAGCCCACCGAGGTGCCGGACCCCTCCTCCACCCGGTGCGCCCCGCGCTGGGGGGGCGGCTGGGCTCCACAGCCCGGGCCTGCAGACAGGGGGAGACAGAGCTCAGCCGGCCGAAGGACGGGACACTGACATCTGAGCCAACCTGCCCCCCCCACTCCCACTCCCACCCCCACCCCCGACAGCAGAGACGGAGCGACCGAGCTGAGTCTGTGTCCACACCAGCAGAGGCCTGCTCCAAAAACAACCCCACGCCATCCAAAATCTGCCTAAACCCTCCCACGCCGCAGACAAACGGGCCCTTTTCAGAACCCGTCCACACGCGATAGAGCCTCTAGCGACCTCTAGTGGCAGGACAGGTGTAACTACCATAGTCCTGGCTGCCACACCTAGTTTTTGGGCCAAACCATTAATACCATTGGGGCGGGGCAGTGGCTCTGTGGCTCAGGACCTGCGCCTGTGGCTGGGAGGTTGCTGGTTCAAATCCAGCAGCCGGCAGAGGAATCCTACTCCGTGGGGCCCCTGGGCAAGGCCCTTAACCCAGCTGCTCCAGGGGTGCTGTATAAATGGCCGACTCTGCGCTCTGACCCCCAGCTTCTCTCCCTGTCTGTGTGTCTCACGTAGAGCAGGCTGGGGTCTGCGAACAAGACAAATTCCTCATGCAAGACACTCAGGACACTCCACTCTTAACAGGTTATTAACAGGGGGGTTATTAGGAGGCCATGATGGGGAAAGGCCAGGGGGGAAATTTGGCCAGGACACTGGGGTTACACCCCTACTCTTGTCGAGAGACACCCTGGGATTTTTAATGACCACAGAGAGTCAGGACCTCGGTTTGACGTCTCACCCGAAGGACGGCGCCTGTTTACAGTCTAGCGTCCCCGTCACTATACTGGGGCATGAGGACCCACACAGACCGCAGGGTGAGCGCCCCCTGCTGGCCCCACTCACACCTCTCCCAGCAGCAGCCTCAGCTTTCCCAGGAGTCTCCCCTCCAGGTACTGGCCAGGGTCACAATTTGTGATTATTATTCTTAACTGATATTCATGATGGCTCGTTAGTGAAATACACTGTGATCATTCTTGTTGTTATCTGGTACCCAGAGATTAAGAACGTACGATGGGTTACAAAAGAGAGGAGGTCATTTGGCACATATAGCCCATTTGGCAGTGAGAAGCCAATATGATCCCAGGATCAAATTCAGACTTTTGCTGAGAGACGCCGGGGTATAACATTTCTGGGCAGCTTGTTCCACACTCCCACTACCCTCTGTGTAAAGAGGTGCCTCCTGTCCCTGACTGGAGGAGCTCACCCAGCTGTGTCTGGAGAGAAGCCAGGGTATCGGCTTCAACCACAGGGTTGGCCAGCTTGTTCCACACCCCCACCCCCCTCTGTGTACAGAAGAGCCTCCTGTCCTGACTGGAGGAGCTCACCCAGCTGTGTCTGGAGAGAAGCCAGGGTATCGGCTTCAACAACCTGACTGGGCAGCTTGTTCCACACCCCCACCACCCTCTGTGTAAAGAAGTGCCTCCTATTCTTGGTTTTAAATAGCTTTCCACTAGTGTCCTCTGGTTTGTATTTCACTGTCGGTTCAGAAGAAATCTGTAGGGTTTACTTTATCAATACCTCTGAGGATTCTGGATAACACTGATCAGATTCCCTCACACTCTTCTCTGTGTAGACTTTTTTTTTACCTACGCGAGGTGCACACAACCCCACGTCTCTGAGCGAAGTGAAAAGACGCAGGCGGTGGGTCCCGAGGTCGAACGGGTGAACGACCAGAGGAGAACGGAGTCGGGTCACGTTACGGCGACCGAGGTGCCCTGTTCACAATTTTTCCTCACTGCGCTTCACGAAGCAGAACGTCTTTCGAGCAGTTGTCGTGCGAAACATACGAGGCGATGAAAACACACACACACACACCAAAAACAAATAGACACTTTCTCCTTATTCGGCAAATCTTTGATACAGTAGCTACGTCAGCACGCAGAGGCTGCAAAGGAACGAGTTAAAGGTTTATTGCAACAACGTTGTGTTCTGTTTCTTCTGATTTCAGCACGGAATAGACCTGTTACTTAAATCTTACAGTCGAGACGCCGCGCTGAAGCACCAACCGGAGACTTATAGGAAAGTGACGTAATGCCTGAGGCGCCGCGCGGGTTTGAGGGGTCTCTCGGGTGTCAGGGTCCCTGCTGGAGACGGGGGGCGGCGGCGCCTTACCTGACACGCCGGTGCTCACCGCCGCGGTGGTGTTGACGGGGCCGCCGCCGCCGCCGCCGGCCTTCTGCAGGAAGGGGTCCGCGGACGACGCGCGCGCCGGTGGGGGTCCCGGGGGGCACCCCCAGGCGAGCCACGCCAGCAGGAGGCGCCACAGACCCATATCCAGCGCAGGGCCGGCGCCCGGAGGGGCTAGGGCCTCTCCCGGAGCTCAGAAAGAGCGCTCTGTCCCGCTCCCCCCCAAAAAAAACCCCAACAACCGAGAAGCTTCTTGTCCCTTCGTCTGGTCTCTTTGCGCTCCCTCCCACCTGCGCTCCGTCTCCGCCCCCGCCTCGCTCTTCGGAAACTCGCACCCAGCCCGGCCCAGACCCGCGTGTCTTCAGGCAGCAGAGCCGGACCAACGGCGTCTTGGTTTTCCGGTGCTTTCGCTCCGGTCTGCCGGACGAGCCCGGGACGAGCGCCCCGGGGTGGGGGGGAGGGGGGAGGACTGATCTGCTTCCAGCGGTCCGCGGCGAGACGCCCTTCTCCCTCCTCCATCCCCCCTCCCTGCGAGCTCAGGCAGCCGGCAGCCTCTTGCGTAACCGCCACCCGTGCGCTCCCGCGGTAAACCCTGACCCCCCGCCTCGCGTGTGCGCCCATGTGTGGCCCCGTGTGGCCGCGCGTGTGAGCCACGGACTGCCAGGGCTCTGCTCAGGCTCCGGCAGGCCGAGTCAACCGAGCGACGGCACGAGTCAGACCTGCATTCGCTGCTGTCCTTTTTTTTTTTCTTTCGTGTTTTTCTTCTTTTGTTTTGGCCGCTTTGATCCCGTGAGGGAAATTGGGGGGAATCATGAACCGATGATGAATTGGATCTGGAACAAGGACCCCGAGGTCCTACAGTGTCCTGGCCTGAATGCTCAGCTGCTTCAATCACGTGTAAAATAGCCAATATAGTCCTGTTTCCTTGGCGTCTGTTACTCGTGGTTCTCACTGTTTCAAGACAAGTACCAATATGTTGACGCCATCAGTCAGGCATGACCTCAGGACTGAGAAACGCGGATCTGAAATCAAAATACTCGGGTTCTGCACACTGTCGTCCATGCTGCGTTTCGTAATGAACGGTAACCATCGCAATCATCCCCCCCAAAACCAGTTGCAGCAGATCTCAACGTGACGCCCGGAGATCGCAACGGATCTAAAGCGCAATGCAGTAGTGACCGAGCAAGCCCAACTTAGCTGTCTCCCGGGAATTGTTTCAGAAAAGGGAGATCGAGCGTTAAAAACGCATTTTTCCACCTGTTCCCGCGATACCCCTCCCTCCAACGACGCCAAACACCGGTTTCACCGGTCTTATTGTTTCTCATTTTATAAGCACATAAAAAAACGACGTCGCAGAGCCATTAATGCTACTTAATTAATGGCCTCTGGGAGGGGGGGGTGTGTTCTACAAGCTGTGTTTAAGCAAGGGACTGAGATACTTTAACGAACAGGGAGCTCGGGGTCTCCTAGGGTACCGTGCTCTTAGAAAATTTCTCTGTGGTCCTTACTTTCAGGTGCTTTCTGACACGTCCGTCTGCTTTCATCGTTGTATTTCCGCGGAAAGCGTGGATGATAGTGGTTGGTTGTTTTTCTTCATTTTAGCAACGCAATTGTGTGTGTGTGTGTGGGGGAAACGCACACTTCTTCCGTGACCAGCTTGAGCCTGAATCTTTTATAGCCCGAGAGCTCCTTAAGGAGGGAAGCCGTCACTCCCAATTACACTCGGACGCTCCTGATCTGCTGCAGTCTTCGTCTCGGACATCTGCTCCGCGTTCCGGCGCGCACACGGGGTGTGTGCTCGGGGCTGCCGGCGCACGGTCACCCCACTCCCGACTATCTGGACGCCCCGAGAAAGTACGCGCAGGCACGTGGACTTCCAGCTGGCTGTTCGACTTTTAAAGACGCAGTCACCTGTCACCGCGGGCCCGTGCAAGCTCTTTGTGTTGAAGTGTGTACAGTATGTGTTATTGGGTTGTTTCTGCCTGCGTTTTGCATCAGCTTGGCGAACAAACTGATTCTTATTGACTTACTTTAAAACGTCAAATGTAGCGTTTTCCAAAACACGTGTGCTGTCTCCGGTTGAGGATTTTCTTCGTTTTCGACGAAAGAAATGTAAGGTTTGCATTGTAGATATTCTGTGAAGACATATATTTGAAATGAAATGTCCTGTATGTATTATTGCTCTTCGCATGTTCAAGCGAGTAACTTGTTTGTCTAAGGCAGTGTGATTTTAAGCCATTTGTTTTCATTTAATTTTTCTTTAGATCTGACTTGGCTTATTTAGCATGGGTGCACAAGTCTCTGGGGGGTTTTGGAAGGAGCACAAAGGGTTAATCTGAATGATGATCTGATGACCTTTTCCCACAGCTTCTTCCAATTCAGGGTCATGGGGGAGCTGGAGTCTATCCCAGCAAGCAAAGGGCACAAGGCAGGGTACGCCCTGGACAGGACACCAGTCCATCACAGGACACACACACACTCACCCCAGGGCCAGTCCATCGCAGGACACACACTCTCACACCAGGGCCAGTCCATCACAGGACACACACACACACTCACCCCAGGGCCAGTCCATCACAGGACACACACTCTCACACCAGGGCCAGTCCATCACAGGACACACACACACACTCACACCAGGGCCAGTCCATCACAGGACACACACACACTCACCCCAGGGCCAGTCCATCACAGGACACACACACACTCACCCCAGGGCCAGTCCATCGCAGGACACACACACACACTCACCCCAGGGCCAGTCCATCACAGGACACACACTCTCACACCAGGGCCAGTCCATCACAGGACACACACACACACTCACACCAGGGCCAGTCCATCACAGGACACACACTCTCACACCAGGGCCAGTCCATCACAGGACACACACACACACTCACACCAGGGCCAGTTCATCACAGGACACACACAGACATAGACACACAGACACACAAACATGTATTCATTGATGTATTCATTATTACATCCTAATACTGAATTTTCCAGCAGCAGAATGAACCCTAACTGGCCATAAGCCTCACAACAGCGAGTATTAAATCGAAAGGGCCAATCCTATTAAGTATTAAGGGTTTCATAAGAACTAAGACAATAAGGCTTACAGTTATGCAATCTCTGCTGGGCGGCTGTTCGAAGAGAACAGTCACTGGGAGCACAGTTTCTGAGTGGTGCTTCTCTGCTGTGGAGACTGGTGGTCTGTAGCACTGGGGAAGTCTTTTCTTCCTGAGGTCGAACAGTTGTTAGTGAGCGAACCTCCATGTCAAGCCCAGAGAGCTGGCTGCCACCTGGTGGACAGGGGACGATGCTGCAGCTGTCTGCGTTTTGCACCGAGCCTTCCTTTTACTGCCCACATTTTACGGGAGCTTTTCTCTCCTTTAAAAGGGAGTGTGATTAAAGAAGGCACCGACGTACTGCACTCCTTCAAATGAGAAGCTCTGGAAATATAAAAACCATGACATGTATATTTCAGGGTCAGGAAGAATCAGCGTTGACGAGCGCAATTCAGACCGCGATGAAAGTAGAATTTCCGCAGCAACATGTAAAACCTCCAGTTCACAGCACGAAACAGAGGACATTTCCAGGTCTGCGCAGCGCCATGTTCTGTGATTCAGAACCAGGCCAACGAGAGCTCCTTCTCCTAATAACCCCCCTCTCTGAACTGGCTCCATCCCTCTCCTCTCCTCCCCACTGAGAGCTGGTGTGTGTGAGAGGACTGGAGCATCATCCAGGTGGGGCTGCACACTGGTGGGGGTAGTGGGATTCCCCCTGACCTGGGAAGCTCTGAGTGGGGTGTCCAGACAGGCGCTGTATAAGTGTAAGGGTGATTATTATTATACAGTAATGGACTCTCATACTGTGGTATTATAAAGTAGAGTACGGTGTTGTACTGGAGTACCAGTCATGGCCTCCTAATAACCCCCCTCTCTGAACTGGCTCCATCCCTCTGCTCTCCTCCCCACTGAGAGCTGGTGTGTGTGAGAGGACTGGAGCATCATCCAGGTGGGGCTGCACACTGGTGGGGGTAGTGGGATTCCCCCTGACCTGGGAAGAGCTGGGAGTGGAGTGTACAGAAAAGCACTATATAAGTGTAAGCAATTATTATTATTATTATTATTATTATTATTATTATTATTATTATTATTATAAGCAGCCCTGTGACAAGCAGGCTTGTGAATCCAGCTCTTTTACTCCAGCAGAAATATCGCTCTCAACTTCCAGACGGTTTCACTGACAAATACTGCTCACTGGTTGACTCTGCCTGCAGATCAGGTTGGAACATTCCCGCGATGAAATGTCTGCTGGACAACCTGTCCTTATTCACTCGTCCATCACAGTCCCTCTGTCAGTACAGGGACTAGTGAGCAATCGCTTTGAAACAGTCTGTGCGTGATGAAGTATATGTAACTTCAGTGACTGGGTGTACATTGGACAATGTCTGCTGGGCTTTCCCTGCATGGCTAATTCTGCAAAAACAGTTGAAGCTGCAGCCTCAGCTTTCCCAGGAGTCTCCCCTCCAGGTACTGGCCAGGCTCACACCTGCTGGGCTCAGGGGGGGGTTTGTCAGCTGGGAGCTGCTGCAGGGGGATTATATCTGCTGGTGAAGAAGAAGAGGAAGAGGATGAGAAGGGATCACGAACAGGATTGTTAATGCGTACAGGGGAGGAAATGACACTGCAAATGAATGACACCTGAGTCTGACTGAACTTGGCTGTTGTCATCTCTCCTGAACTTTGGCTACAAACTCCATTTAGTGGGTTACAAGACCAAACCAGTTTGAGCAAAACCTACAGGTTGAGACAATTTTGTGGGACTATATTGGCCCCCCTAAATAAATAATGTGAGCTCTGAATCGAGCGATTGTTGTAAAAAATAATTGGCTAGTGTTTTATGTAAGGCTCTGCATGGCTTGGCACCTCAGTACCTGTCTGAACTATTACTGCCCTACTCCCCACCTCACAACCTTCACCTTTCTAATTCTGCTCTCCTTACTGTCCCCCAAGCCCGTCTACACTCTATGGACGACAGGGCCTTCTCCTGTTATGCCCCCAAGCTCTGGAACTCTCTGCCCAAGGATATCAGAGAGTCACCTTCTCTAAACTCCTTCAATTCCAGACTCAAAACCTTCTTCTTCAGAAAAGCCTTTACTGAACTGGTTCCATTCCTCACCCCTCTGCTCCTACTGTACTCAGTACCAACATCCACGGTCTCCTCTGTGTGCTGTCATTGTGTTTTATCTTGTGTATTCTTTTTATTTATTGTTATTGTCATCCTGTAAAGCGCTTTGAGAAGCCTCCTTTAAAGATGCTATATAAAATAAAGACGCTATATAATTTATTATTATTATTATTATTATTATTATTATTATTATTATTATTATTATTATTATTATTATATAATTTCATAGTGATGGAAAACTTATATCACTGTACCAGTTAGTGTGTTTAGACACCTGTAAGCTATCGTATGTTATACAGGAGCCTCCAAATATATTCAGTCCTTGATGAACCAGATCTACCTTAGTTGTAAATCTTCAAGGGTGTGAATAAATGTAGAGACCACGGCGTACTGCGCCTCTTGAAAAGAGACGTCGTGGACGTTATGTCAAATAGAGGACTGCGATTGTGGGTTTTAAAGCACTCGGTCGCAGCCTGCTCTGCGTTTTTGTGTTTCCCAAACTCAGCCAGTTTCTGCCAGGCGACTGAATTACTGTGTACGTTCGAGTGTGATCAACGCACTACAGTACAGGAGACGCGTTACGTCGTGGTTTGTTACTGAAACTGAAGTAACGGCTTCTCGCCGCTAGATGGCGACAAGCGACCAGGCACATCTGCTCACAGCTGTCTCAACATCCTGCTGATTTCCGTCCACGTAGAAAACAGGTCAAGACTGTGCGTCTGTTTTGCCCTTTTCTTACACGTTTTGTGTTCATATTTTGGTTGTTCCTGCCAGCTGAGAACGAATTTCCGTTTACAGGGACAACTAAGAGAGGCATTTATACAGCCGCGTTTCTACTGCAGCGATGTCTAACGCCGCAAGTACGACAGCGCCATCCCCGTCTGGGGCTCATAACGGCTCTCCAATCCCCCGCTGGGAATCGGGAGTCTTGTTCGCTTTTCCGTGCTGCTGGCTCAGTATGAAATGTCCTGCGTTTACCCTGCACAATTGCAGTGGTCAGCATTGCTGTCTGTGTGGAGTTTGCATGTTCTCGCTGTGTTCACGTGGCTTTCCTCCTGGACTGCAGAGACATACTGGGTTGATTGGCTTCTGGTTGACCCTGGTGTGTGTGTGTGTGTGTGTGTGTGTGTGTGTGTGTGTGTCCTGTGATGGAGTGGCCCTGGTGTGTGTGTGTGTGTCTCCTGTAATGGAGTGGCCCTGGTGTGTGTGTGTGTCCTGTGATGGACTGGCCCTGGTGTGTGTGTGTGCGTGTGTGTGTCCTGTGATGGACTGACCCTGGTGTGAGTGTTTGTGTCCTGTGATGGACTGGTGTCCACCCCCCGCGACCCCAGAACTGGATAAAGCGGGTAGAGATTGACCGCATGGTCTGTCCTAACGATAAACCAAAAAAGCTGGAGAAACACGTGAAGACAGATCGGATTGTTGTTCTCACTATCCATAACAAGGCTGTGTTTAATCAAGCAGCCCTGAGTCCAAGCCAGAAACCCGAGAGCGAAGATCTGGAAAGAGAGCCTTGTTGATCGTGCTTTCCACATCCCGCCTTTATCAGAACACCAGCGCGTTGCTGTTAAGGGCTGAGGCGACACGGACTGGACTGTATCCCGGCTATTTCTTCGAGATCCAGAACCTGTATAGTGTCTTATATAGCTTTCGAATAGCTTTCGTTTCCTAGATATAGCGCCTTGTTTTTTCGAGGACGTGACGTCACCCAGCCCCCCCTGGGTCTCGTTCGTTTGTGCCGGTTTGTACCGTTGAAAGTAACTTCCCAGCTTCTTTCTTGCCCGAGATATAGCGCCTTCTTTTTTTGGGGGGGTGACGTCCCCCCCGACCCGGTTTGTGTCGCTGTAAGTATAGTTTACGCTGCTTTCGTTTCCGAGATATAGCGCCTTGTTTTTTCGGGTAATCACGTGACCATCTACAAGGAAGTTTACAGGTACCAACAAACTCGGTACTTGAGCTCCTGATTGTGATGAAGACGATGGGGGCAATTTGTTTTCCGAGTCTGTCTGGTCGGGGGGTGCTGGATGTTTCAATATATTTCAATATAGCGCCGTCTTTTCCTGGCTGTGACGTCACTCTGTCACTCTGTGACGTCCAAAACAGCAAAACAGATCTTCCAGTTGTGATCTTTTGATCGGTTGACCCAGACTTTGCAGCCTTTACACGAATAAACAAGTCTTATATTTAGGGAGGAGTTACTATATTAGTTCATTGGGTTACGTGTTTTCTTTTAATTTTTAACCATGTTCTCGAAAATGTATTGCTGGTGTACTCCTTTCACTGGTGAAGAGACACCAGTTTCCAAATTACCGCTGGTACAACACGAGAGCCCATATTCACATTTTTAGGCATTCGTTTCAAGATCGATATAATTTAACAGTAAACAGCAAAACTGAAAGCACGTGCATAATAATATAATGATCACAGACTTTACATTTCTATTCATTTCTGAAGTACAAAGCAGAAGGTGTTTCCCCTACTTTAAATATACGATAACAATTGTTCAAATACCACGTATTCATTACAGACAGCGGCGGAGACAGTTATATTGCAAATAAAAAACGTTTTTATTTCGAAGAGTACGGGGCATTGTGAATCAATAGAGACGTTAAAAAAATAAGCCGATGTAGTTATTTTGCAAATAAGTAAAGCATTAGATTCTCATAGACAGTAAACACGCCGATCCACCTGGCGCTGCCGGCTTGAACAGCTCTCAGCCCCGTGATTGGCTAAACCCCCGAACAGCTCGGGCCGCGATTGGGTGAAGAGTGAGAATCGACACTCTGATTGGCTACAGCGCCACAGCGGAAGTTCTGTGTGTACCGTGTGTGCTGTATGAGCAGGCTGGATATACAGTAACACATCCATTGGTTTCCAATCACTAATCAATCTAAGAGAAGTCGCACTAAGGTCAAATCTGAATAGCAGACAAAGAATGTCAGGGCATCCACAGCGCGTTCACGTCTCCGATAGCATGTCACGATAGGAGTGCGCGCATCACGATCACATCGTGACACCCATCGCGACTGGCGCATCGCTGTCCATATATCGCAATATGAGATACTCTGACAAAACGCCCCCGCCCCCATGTCGCAACATGGAGCCCGCATATCGCGATATGGTCCACCCCATGTCGCTACACGGAGTCCACATATTGCGATATGACAGACGCCCCCACGCCCATGTCGTGACATGAAGCCTTTATATCGCGATATGAAATACCCCAACAAAATGCCCCGCCCCCATGTCGCGACACGGAGCCCATATATCGCGATATGAAATACCCCGACAAAGATCCCCCGCCCCCATGTCACGACATGAAGCCCGCATATCGCGATATGAAATGCCCAGGCAAAACGCCCACTCCCCCATGTCGCGACATGGAGTCCATATGTTGCGACACGTCCTATCTGGGTATGTCATGTCCTGATATGAGAACTTTGTTGCGACAGCGGTGCCAGGGTGGCATTGAAGCAAGGCGCCGGTCGTGATATACACTGCCGCGATATACGTGCCTCTATCATGGGGTATACATATACACGGGGTCTCTATCATGACGTGCTGCGGAGGTCTTGTCGCGATGGTATCCCACAGTTACGCGTTTGGCAACAGCGTGACACGGTAGGGAAAAAAAAGGAAAACGTGCTTTAGAAAATAAATTCAGAGATCTTACAATCACGGTGATTTTACATACATTACAAATACAGGTTCATGTCATAGATAGTTAACTTGTCGGGAAGCGTCATGTCTTAGTATTATTCACATCTAAGGAGGCTCATATGTTTATGGATATTGATTGACAATGTTAAGGGTGCGAGCTAAACAGTAACAGAGAGCTTGAACTGGGCAGACGGGGTCACTGGAGGCCAAAGGCACCGTGCGTGGTCACGCGATCACCGGAAAAACAAGGCGCTATATCTCGGGAACGAAACGCAGCACTAACGAACGAGGCGGGTTTCCTCGTTTGTGCTGTCTGCAGGGGGGGCCAAACTTCACGGAGCTCTGGGAGCTGGGGGAATCAGGTGGCCGGTGTACTGACACATCCCAGGCCCGAGGAAGAGGCCCCGTACCCGCCTTCGGCGACGCTCCGGCCGCGCCGGGACAGCTCGCTGATTCTGAGCTGGCGGGCGGCGAACAGCGGCAACAGAACAACAGACCCGAGACGGGTATCCTGTCGTCGAGATTGATTGATTGATTGATTTTCTGACACAAAACGACCGTAAAAGGTGGAGCGACGGGCGCGGCATGTTGTTTTGCACAAAATTGCCACAAAAAAAAAGGCAACACAGATCTTTCAGTTTCACGTGTGCCATCATATGATAAGCCTTTAAAACAGGATCTAAAAACAGCTTCCACAGGCAAGCGGCGCTGTTTAAACCGTCCTTCCCGCTGCTCGGTACTGAGTCTACTCCCTGAGAGCTCTGCCTGGCCGTTATCAAACCTGGTGTCACTCTGGATTTTGGACTTTTGCCTTTTGACTTCGTACCTCGCCTCTCGATTCGGACTGTGTTGCCGTGTCTACCAGCGACTCCTGCGGCTGCACAGGATCCCTATCCCGTCATCAGGCTGTCCTTACAGGTGGTAATTAACTTCAGCCTGGGTCAACGTGAAGCCCCCGACCGGGAGAGGCGAATCGCCCTCCCCCCGCCACCGTCACGGAGACACGGCCTATTCCACGCAAAACCGCGAGCTGACATAGGACCCCTCCCCCCACGCCCACAGCTTCGCTCCGCGACGTGATCTTTTCGTGCGCGACTAACCTCGAGGACTAATATAGGGTCTGAGCGCCGAGCTCGCCAAACTGAAAAAAACGCCGGAAACTTTATTTTCTTGTCGCAAATAAATACAGAGAATCACAAAATGGAAATCTTCACATTCACACACACACACCAAAAACAGTAGATTTGAAACCATCTCGTTAAGTTTTAAAAAGGGCAACAGTCACGTAATACTTACCTTTTGAATCCCGTCCACGAGAAAAAAGACAAATGCCTTTTTTTCCCTCTGTGCGTAATAATCAATACGGTAGGTTTATAAATTTCGGTCCCATGCGCGAATCGACGCGCTACCCGAAAAGAGGCACTAATGACACCCCTTGAGCGGTTTCTCGGCCAATTGCTTCAAGACGGCGATGAGTTTGTGGTGTCGGAAGATGTTATTTTCCTGATATAGTCCCGTGACCGATGACATCATAATAATAATAATTGCTTACACTTATAGAGCGCTTTTCTGGACTCTCCACTCAAAGCGCTTTACAGGTAATGGGGATCCCCTCCACCACCACCAGTGTGCAGCCTCACCTGAACATGTTTAACTGAAAGGTTCTGTGTGCACTTTTTTCCATTTTCGATTTCGCCAATCGCTGTCCAGCCGGGTATAAATATGTGTTTTCCCTCAAGGCGCCCTAATGCCAAATTAGATCAACTCTAAATTATCTGGTCCCAGCGGCCTTAAAACGATCGGTTCCTGAAAGGGTTAAATACCCCCCCCCCCGAGCGTTTTAAACCGTCCTATCGCTTTAACTCGCGTGTGATGTAAACTACCTGCCACGGAAAGCGAGTTTAGAAAAACTTTTCCAACAAAAAAAACCCACAGAGCAACAATTCGCTGCCCCGTTTTGTGAAGCGAATCGTCATATTGACGTTGATCAATAACTCCCCACCGGCCCACGCGAGAGTGTGCTGTAGGTGTTCGCCATAGCTCCTATCAACGGGAAAGGATAATAAACGTCACGTTATATAGCGCCTTTGAAAGGAGCGTCTCGAAGCGCTTGACGATGGGTGTAAAAACAGCTGCAGACGGGTCACCAGCGGAAGGAGACGCAGCAGAAGATACATGGTCATTCCAAATGGAGCAGACACAGGCACGAATTAAATTAAAAACATCTCTGAGAAGAAAGGTCTGGGGTCTAGATTTAAATACACTCGGGGTATGGGACTCTCCGGTTTTCCTTGGGGATAGAATTCCAGAGTTTTGGCGTGACCGATGTCACTTACCAATGACTGGAAATATCGGCGTAAGATGTGTACCTTCCAATATATGTGACCGCTTACTGTATATAGTGTCGTTTTTGTGTTTGATACGCAAAATAACGTCAATTCTGCTCTTGGGGTTAATCTTTTAAACGGAGCTCAGTCTCCCCCCGGAGTCTTTTCATTCATAAATTGGTGGGAGTCTCGCCCCGCCCCTAGACGGGCCCGAAAAGCACGCTTCGGAGCTCTGATTGGCAGGCGAGCGACCAATCAGGCGGCGATACCAAAAAAAAAAATCTCGCTCTTCTTAGCCCAAAGCCTATAAATGAGAAAAGGCTGAGGTGTTTTTACGACATAAACACACACAAAACAGCGGAGACGACATTCCGGATCCAATACAGGTCTCGTTCCTGGAGGGTTTTAGGAATCAATAGCGTCAGACGGAGGGTAACGTGGGCCGCTGTGGGTGACAGATAAGAAACTGTTGACAGAAGCGATTAGCTCCCTCAGAAAGGGAGCCTCAGCTAGCGCTATAAAAGGAGGCTGGGAGTCGGACCCGGGCGGAGTGGAGCGGGAACCGCAGCGTGGCGCAGAGCCGGTGTTTCACCCGGGACTACCGGCGGACGAGAGGAGAGAGGAGAGAGGAGAGAGGAGGGGAGGAAAAATCACGAGAATTAAGTGTCGACAGGAGCAAAAAAAATAATCGCTACCCTCCCCTCGCTTCGACCCCGGTGGCAGAAGACATACAAAAACGGGACGGCCCGGTCAACGCCGGAGGTCAGACCAGAGAGGTCCGTCGCCCGAGCCGGGGAAAGGGAAGCCGAAGGAGACGCAGGGAACACGGGGCTTTTTTTTTTCTTTTTTCCTGAGAGGAAAACAGCCAAAACAAAACGGGGAACAGCCGCCTTCGCTGCCGCCGCCGCGGTCTCCAGATCGGGCCGAGATGCACGAAAGCGCCCAGGTGCGACCGGGATCCGGGCGCATGGACCTGCCGGGGAAACTGTGGGCGGCGAGGAAGATGCTGCTGGTCGTCTTCATCCCGCTGTCTCTCCTCCCCCTGCCTCTCATCCACCCCAGCAGCGTAAGTCAGCTCAAACCCGAGTCCGCCGACCCTCCCTAACTCTCTCCCTCCGGCGGCGCGCACCGCGGCAACTCCGCCGCTGTGGAGGGGTAGAGAGGGACAGCGAGAGATCACGCGTGAGCGTGTTTCCTGCTCCCCTGTCCCCGCTCCTGAGGCAGATCGAGCGCAGAGCTCTCGATCTGACTTTTATTAATGCCCGACGAGGAAAACTCGAGGTCTCCCCCCCCCCAGTAAAAGTCGTGTCTGCGCTCCGGCCACTGAGACCGGCCCAGGTGAAATCCTGGCGCAGTTGGAGGAGATCAAAACTGATTTCTAAAAGCAGCGATGGTGCTGGGTTTTGTAGAGTGGGCACGGCGCGTTCACTCCTTTTCAGGGGGTTAATCATCATCATCAGGGCCGAAACGCAGTTGTGGTGAATCGCATCTAGCTGTGATCTGAGGATCTGATCCTTTTTTTACTCCCGTTTGACAAATTAACGAGCGACGCCGAAGCGCACCAGAGTTTCGCAAGGCGTGTGTCGGCTTCTGCGAGACATGATATCTCTTGATTTCATGGTGGTGGTGGGGGCGGGGGTTTCAGGGCACACATTCGACCGATGACCGCTTATCGTGCGTTTCAACAAAGCAGGGGGAACCAGCACCCCGGTCCTGGAGTCTGGGTTTGACGCCAAGCACCTGCAGGAGAAGTCCTGAGTGTCAGAACTCCTCTCAATCCGGCGTGTTAACTGAGATGTAAACAGCAGGGAATCAAAATACTCACCCTGGGCGTGTCCTACACGGTGTCACTCCCACAAAGGGCGTGTCTGCTGGAACACCACGCCCACTGTGGGTGTGTTTTGTTCGATGCCCCTCCCGTTGTGGGCGTGCCTGGGATGGAACGGGCTCCCAGAGGACAAATAGAAGAAACAAGTTAAAGTCTAATAAATTAAGTCGCCAGCCGGCACCAGTGTTCCAGTGTCCCAGTGTTCCTGCAGGACCAGGGCTGGGAACTACTGCCAGTGAGCAGGGATCGTCGTCGTTGCCCTATTATTAATTAACAATCAATTAAACTGAATTAATAGGATCGAATTGCTTTACTGGAAAGTGCCAAAAAAGTGATGATACATAAGTTAATATTACAGTATAATAATAATAGAGATGTCATTAATAAGTACTTATTAATTATTAATACTTACTTGTTAATTTTAATTAAATAATATTATATTAATAGTAATAATATACAATATAATGAAAATATAAATAGTATATTAATAATATATTTAGTAATGCTTATGTATTAATCAGTTGTTAATATAGATGATGATAATAATAGTATCATCAACATCTTCCTCTGTCAGGGAGGATTCCTGTCTGGTTTCAAACGCCACATTGTTTTCCTTCCTCTGGGCTTTCTGTTTTCATTCCCAGCACGGTTCCCGAGATATCCCTCTGGGAAGGGCCAGGGCTCTGAGCAGCAGATTGTATTCGCAGGGGATTGACTGTAGTGTCTCTCCTCCGACGGCCCATTCCAGGGAAAGACACCTGGGAGGAGTCCTGCTCGATCCCGTGTTTCCCTAATGGGGCAGGACTGGGCCAAACGTCAGCCGCTAAAGAGTCGCCTCTACCTTCTTGGGGGGCTTTCCTGTCCTGTATGATTATACTTTTATAATTTCCCCCCTGGCCTTTACCCCTCATGCCCTCCTAATAACCCCCCTCTCTGAACTGGCTCCATCCCTCTGCTCTCCTCCCCACTGAGAGCTGGTGTGTGGGAGAGGACTGGAGCATCATCCAGGTGGGGCTGCACACTGGTGGGGGTAGTGGGATTCCCCCTGACCTGGGAAGAGCTCGGAGTGGAGGGTCCAGACAGGTGCTGTATAAGTCTAAGGGTGATTATTATTATACAGTAATGGACTCTCTTACTGTGGTATAATAAAGTACACTGTTGTACTGGAGTACCAGCCATGGCCTCCTAATAACCCCCCTCTCTGAACTGGCTCCATCCCTCTGCTCTCCTCCCCACTGAGAGCTGGTGTGTGTGAGAGGACTGGAGCATCATCCAGGTGGGGCTGCACACTGGTGGCGGCAGTGGGATTCCCCCTGACCTGGGAAAACCATATTTTATGTAGACCCAGACAGCATCTTTTACTGTTGTCTTTGCGTTTACCGTTCCTGGTAAGTGGGGAGCGCACGCCGACAGGACATCTGTAACGAACAGTTCTTTCCGGACCCTATGCGGACGACACAGTCCGACGGAGTGGGGAAACACTGGGGAAACGTCATGCAGGAAAACGGGGCTGAAGACAGGGGGGCGTGTCCAAGGTGCGCTGGTGCACGGGGGAGGTGTGGCCGAGGAGAGTAATCCTTAGGGAAAATCCAAAACACACGAGTAAGTCCAAAACCAGGAGATCCATCAGAACAAGAATTAAAAACCACGAAGGCCGGGTCGGAACCGGCGGACGGGGAACAGGAACGGGAACGGGAACGGGAACCGAGGTTAAAACCTTAACGGGACCAGGCGCTTCCAGGTCCCAGACTCGCACGATATGGAAATCAGAGCAGAGCCCGGAAGAGCGTCAGCGCCTGGCTTTTAAGGTGGGCTGGGAATGGGGCGCAGGTGCATGGAATGAAGTCTTTAGTGAAAGGGCTGGAGCACCCTTAAGGAGGGGGGACTATAGTCGTGACAACATCCCTCTGGACCTCTGGACGTATCAGTGGAAAAAGTTCTGGAAGTTTCTGGGGGGGCGGGGGAGGAAAAAAAAGTCACGCTTAAGCAGGGCAAGAGCTAGTTCTCGGTGTGCTCTGGTGCGCTGAGCTGTTTTTTTCCGGGGGGTGGGTGAAAGTCATCGGAATGCGCTGGAAGCACGATTTGCAACAAGCAGTCCAAAAGGACTTTCTGAACAGTAAACAGTAAAGCAATTGTTTCAGCCTGGGCTTGTTTTTAGGTGACGGAGGGAGAGATTAACGCGTGTTCTCTCCCCCTCTCTCTCAATTCAATTCAATTCAATTCAAGGTGCTTTATTAGCATGACCGCTGGGTACAATCAGTGTTGCCAAAGCAAATAAAAATAATACAATTAACAGGGAACAAGACAAAAAATAGAAGTAAAATAAAATCTACAGACATGTTACAGACATTTACAACAAAGACATATTATAAAATATTGACATATACTGTAGGCGGCTGGAGCATTACTGGGAGACGGACTCACTGTTCCTCAGGCTGGGACAGGAGGTCACACACTGTATTATTATTATTGAGAGACAGGCTCACTGTCTGTTCCTCAGGCTGGGACAGGAGATCACACACTGTATTATTATTATTGAGAGACAGGCTCACTGTCTGTTCCTCAGGCTGGGACAGGAGATCGCACACTGTATTATTATTATTGAGAGACAGGCTCACTGTTCCTCAGGCTGGGACAGGAGATCACACACTGTATTATTATTACTGAGAGACAGGCTCACTGTCTGTTCCTCAGGCTGGGACAGGAGATCACACACTGTATTATTATTATTGAGAGACAGGCTCACTGTCTGTTCCTCAGGCTGGGACAGGAGATCACACACTGTATTATTATTATTGAGAGACAGGCTCACTGTCTGTTCCTCAGGCTGGGACAGGAGATCCCACACTGTATTATTATTATTGAGAGACAGGCTCACTGTCTGTTCCTCAGGCTGGGACAGGAGATCGCACACTGTATTATTATTATTGAGAGACAGGCTCACTGTCTGTTCCTCAGGCTGGGACAGGAGATCACACACTGTATTATTATTATTGAGAGACAGGCTCACTGTCTGTTCCTCAGGCTGGGACAGGAGATCACACACTGTATTATTATTATTGGGAGACAGACTCACTGTTCCTCAGGCTGGGACAGGAGATCACATACTGGGCTGCCAGATCAACTGAGTTCCCTCCTCCCTCTCCCAGTAGGATTGGGACCTGTTGTGGTTTTGGCAGGTGTGGGAACTCTCTCTCTCTCTCTTTCGTCTCAGCGACGGAGATCAAAAACCTCCCTCGCCGGCATGACAAGCCAGAAACGCGGACCGACGTTGCGCACGGAGTTGAGCCCGTCGCAAAGACGTGCGACAAGTTTCGCTTAAGGTCGTGAGCAATATTAGTGGGGGGAGGGGGAAACGGGCAACTTGCAATTGGAATTACAGACAATGCTCCGCTAAGCCCAGTATTTTAACCCCGTTCAGAGTGAGGGAACACAGGGGCAGCTCCAATACAGAGACAGGGAGGAGAAGGGAAACCGACATGGGGCGTTTTTGCTCGATATGTAGAGCTAATCTCCGTGAAGGTGGTGGTGCGGAAGAGCTGCTTGAGATCGACATGTGACGATCCCTGCCGGGCTTCTTTTCTTCGAACGAACTAACCCCTCCCTTCTCAAACCTACAAAGCCTTTCCGGCCTTATTTTATTTATTTTTTTGGGACAAAGGTCCCCCGAATGTAACACCGAGAGGAATGTCTCCCAAACACGGTCAGTTCACAGCTTGACCTCGCTCGAATGCCTGGAAGCCGAGGTGAGAGGAGGGAAGGAGACTAGGGAACTGTGCCAGGTTTATGGAAAACTACCGCGGCCCCGGCAAAAAAGGTGAACTCACACTTTAAAAAGTCCCCCGTCTGCCTCGCAAATATTGTTTTACAAACGCATGGAAGACAGTGAAGCAACAGATAGGAGGCGGTCATTCGGTAGTTTATCATCCTGAACGAGTGGCTTTGTTAAAGGTTCTTACAGAGGGCAGACTGCAACAGACACCCACAACCCTTGGTGTAAAGAGATACCCTCCCCCTCGCCGCTTCGGCTGACTTTTATCCACGCCTTTCAAATCCCGAATCGCGTCGCTGCAAAGTCTGCTTCTTGTCCAGGCTCAAGAGCCTGCGTTCTTTTTAAACGTCTCGGTGCACAACCTGACACTTGAGAGATTATTCCATCTGCATGCGTCATAGTCTGGGCTAGCTCAGTTACCTGAGCGACTCAGTTACAAAACCTCAGTTTTTGTTAAAAACACATCTGAACTGATTCATCGTGGCGCCTCACCCTTTTGGGGGGTCTGACCCCCTTGTTTGGCTGCAATGGCGATGCTGCTGTATACTGGCCCCTGCTTTGTCTGCGACGTCTACAAGGTGAGGTGTGCGTGCGCACCTAAAGGTGTGGAGCAGGAGTGGAGAAGGTGGGGGCTTCACACTGGTGGTGGTAGTGGGGTTCCCCATAGCCTGTCAAGCGCTTTGAGTGGAGCTGTGTCCCCCTGCAGCTCCCAGCTGGCAGCCCCCCCACTGGAGCCCAGCAGGTGTGAGCCTGGCCAGTACCTGGAGGGGAGACTCCTGGGGAAAGCTGAGGCTGCTGCTGGGAGAGGTGTGAGTGGGGCCAGCAGGGGGCGCTCACCCTGCGGTCTGTGTGGGTCCTCATGCCCCAGTATAGTGACGGGGACACTAGACTGTAAACAGGCGCCGTCCTTCAGATGAGACGTCAAACCGAGGTCCTGACTCTCTGTGGTCATTAACAATCCCGGGGTGTCTCTCGACAAGAGTAGGGGTGTTACCCCAGTGTCCTGGCCAAATTCCCCCCTGGCCTTTACCCCTCATGGCCTCCTAATAACCCCCCTCTCTGAACTGGCTCCATCCCTCTGCTCTCCTCCCCACTGAGAGCTGGTGTGTGTGAGAGGACTGGAGCATCATCCAGGTGGGGCTGCACACTGGTGGGGGTAGTGGGATTCCCCCTGATCTGGAAAGAGCTCAGAGTGGAGGGTCCAGAAAAGCACTGTGTAAGTGTAAGCAATTATTATTATTATTATTATTATTATTATTATTATTAATAACGGGGAGGCTGTGAGTTAAAAGCCCAGGTGTGATACTGTCATCGATTCTACATCTGCATCTCTCCATCCAGCTGTATAAATGGATCTGGACACGACCTGCGACCAGTTCCTCGGTGTTTCAGCATTTGATAAGTGAAGTCCCGTGTTCCTTGCTGATCGCTGACCTGTATTTTTCTCGTTTTCCTTGTTTATCGCTCACCGCTTCATCTCTAGTGCAGATGCACGACTGATGCTATTATGATTACTGTTCACGCAAATCGTAAAAATGCCCTAAAAAACCCCAGCAAAATACGCTACCTAAAATATTCTGGTTTCCTCCCCACAGAAAACTTTTTTTTGGTTTGTTTGTAATTGATTTATTGTTTAAATAACGTAATTAGCATGGACTAGGGGCATGTGGCATTCCTGTTCTGTATCCCATGAAATACTGGATCTCTATCAGGGCGGCACGTGGGCGCAGAGGTGAGCTCTGGGGCCCTGGGTTCAAGTCCGGGCCTGGGGTGCTGTCTGGGTGGAGTCTGCATGTTCTCCCCCGCGTTTGTGTGGATTTCTCCCTACGGTCCGCAGACCTGCTGGTGGGTTAATGGGTTTCTGGGAAAAACCGGCCCCTGGAGTGAGTGTGTGTGTCCTGTGATGGACTGGCCCTGGTGTGAGTGCGTTTGTGTGTGTGTGTGTCCTGTGATGGACTGGCGTCCTGTCCAGGGTGTACCCCGCCTTGTGCCCACTGCCTGCTGGGATAGACTCCGGATCCCCCGTGACCCTGAAGTGGAGAAAGCCGTAAAAAAAATGGATAGGTGGCGCTGAATTCATGACATATGACGCGTGTAAACAGTTCAGAAGGGGGCATCTCTCCTATCCTTCAAACTCAAACACGTGCTGTCGTACTTCTCGTCCGATATTTCATCCGTTGTGCGGTAGTGACTCCGCTCGTTCGCTTTCCGCGGCGCCGAAGATTTCAGCCAGAAAAACAAGTTTGTTTGTTTGTTTTTTTACTCGGAATCCGTCATTACAGCTAATCGAAGCACAGACGCAGCCGGTTTCGGAAAATTCCTGAGCCGGTCACCTGGCGTCCCGGTCAGGTTTCGACACGTCCCCCCTGCCCCAGCGAGGGCTCGGCCGGCTCCGGGGTCTCCAAGGTATTTGAAGATCAGGGGGGGACTTCAGGAAGCTCAGATACGCACGGCTGTGGAAGGGTGCGGAGCTACAGCTTCTCTTTGACCACTTCTGCAGTTCTTGTTTTTTCTTTCCGCCGCTGTCGTGCCTTCACTCAACACAGAAGGAGAAATTCAGCGGAAAATAATAATAAAAAAAAAACTTCGAGCAAAGACGGCGTTTTAAGGGCGGCCAGAAAAGACAGGCGCTGAAATTCTCCGCGCCCGCTAATTCTGCTCGGGATTAAAAACGAGTCAGCGGACACCTGTGATGTAATTCACAGCTGGGGAGACCTTGCACCGCGACGCACACGGCTGATCCCACCCAGAAATAAATGCCTTCTCTTCTCGCCTCACGCGTCCGTGACGCGCAATCAGGCTGGGGAGTGGGTCAGGTGTGCTCCCGGCCTGAACGTGTTTGCAAGATGGCAGAACCTCCAGCCGGCTGAAGCAGGTTCCTGATGAAGTACCTCTGATGGACTCTAGATCCTGAGATCTCACTTGTAGAAGCAGTATTCGGCTCTCTATCCACTATGAAGTTCATACTCTTCTGTAGGGGGTATTTTTTATCGTCTGTCCTTGTTTACTGGTACGTTAATGGCGCGGCCGGAGCGCCTGCGTAATCTTCAAACGTGACGCCTACGAGAAGGTGTAATTAAACGGGACAGTCACCGACCGCACTGGCTCACCCTGGTCTGAGCTCCGTTAATCTGCGCTGCATCAGTGTTTTTCAGAAACCTTGCGGGAAATATTGACGCATAGAAACTTCTTCGACCAAAACGGACGTCTGAGGAACGTCTGAAATGATCGGTGCGTCTTGATGGCGGAACGCTGCCGTTTCAGTGACGCCATGCTGAGCGAAAGCAACATGAAACGGGTCTGAAACCGCAGTGGTTCCAGATGTTTCTCTTTTGCAAGCTCGTGTAAATATGCCTTCTGCGTCTGAGTGGTGGTGCTGAGGGAAATTTATGCCAGGATCCATATCACCCTGCAGCTCCCAGCTGGCAGCCCCACTGGAGCTCAGCAGGTGTGAGCCTGGTCAGTACCTGGAGGGGAGACTCCTGGGAAAGCTGAGCCTGCTGCTGGGAGAGGTGTGAGTGGGGGCCAGCAGGGGGCGCTCACCCTGCGGTCTGTGTGGGTCCTCATGCCCCAGTGTAGTGACGGGGACACTAGACTGTAAACAGGTGCCGTCCTTCAGACGAGATGTAAAACTAAGGTCCTGACTCTCTGTGGTCATTAACAATCCCAGGGTGTCTCTTGACAACAGTAGGGGTGTTACCCCAGTGTCCTGGCCAAATTCCCCCCCTGGTCTTTACCCATCATGGCCTCCTAATAACCCCCCTCTCTGAACTGGCTCCATCCCTCTGCTCTCCTCCCCACTGAGAGCTGGTGTGTGGGAGAGGACTGGAGCATCATCCAGGTGGGGCTGCACACTGGTGGGGGTAGTGGGATTCCCCCTGACCTGGGAAGAGCTCCGAGTGGAGGGTCCAGACAGGCGCTATAGAAGTGTAAGCAATTATTATTATTATTATTAAAGCTTATTGCGGCGGGCCTGCGATAGTGAGAATATCCATTTCGGCTGACCTGGCACTAGAGGCGTCCAGTTGTGGGGTGCTCACTTGCCTATCGATTCTGGTGAACCTACTGCACGTACAAGTGAATTGATGAATGAGTTAGTTAGCCACTCTTTCACGTGGATTTCATTTAGCACAGCTTTATAAGGCTATGTACGCGTTAAGTATAAAAAGCATATATCCAGCAAGTATATAGAGGTATGTACTGTGTACAGAAGTTAATAGAGGTATATACTGTATATACTGTATACAGCAGGTATAAAAAAGGTATATACTGTATACACCAGTTAATATAGGCGTATATATACAGCAGGTAAATACTGTGTACAGTAGTTATATAGAGGTATATATACCGCAGGTATATAAAGGCATATACTGTGCACAGCAAGTTTTATCGACCTTAAAGTAGCGGAGTTTTCTAAAAAAGAAGAGTCTCTGTTGGCCTTTTTTTATAGATCGTGTCACAGCATTTGTCCCATTTGAAGTTTTTGTCAATGATCAGTCCTAAGTACTTGTAGTCATCAAGAATTTCAACAGGCATATACAGTCCAGCAGGTATATAAAGGCATATACTGTCCACAGCAGGTACTTTTGTCTGGTGCGTGCATTCCAGCGTCCCAGTGCTTCTCCAGAAACTCCGTCTGGTGGGCTCCTAATCCCGTAAAGACCCGATTGTGCAGACGGAGAACTTTAATCAGTTTGAAAATGTCACTACCAATCAAGCGCACACGTCAGGTGGCCGAGAGTTCTCCTTTGTTAAATTCTCCAAACAATGTCATTTGTTTCTTTTGGTTGTTTTTTTTTTTAAATGAGGGGAGAGGTTAAATTTAGCCACGTTGCATAACTCCCAAAGCCTGCTTAATGAAGTTCGGAATAGCTTGCCTTCTCTCACAACAGGGGTAGCGCTTTGAATGCCAAGAGTTCGGAGACTGGGGTTGAGGTGCGTTTTCTAAGCTCTGTAAAAATTCCCAATTAGAAACCGCAGTATGTGTCATGTCATACCCGAGGAACATTCAAACAGTTAAATCAGTCTTACAGATGCACGTTTGACTACTTCTGAATGAGTAAATCCTGATTTCACGACAGGTGGCACAGTGTTTCGCTTTGCTGGGGCCCTGGGTTCAAATCCTGACCCGGGGTGCTGTCTGGGTGGAGTCTGCGTGTTCTTCTCATGTTCACGTGGGTTTCCCCCAAGTGTTCCGGTTTCCTCCCTCAGTCCAAAGACGTGCTGGTGGGTGTATTGGCTTCTGGGAAGACTGGCTCTGGTGTTGAGTGTGTGAGGCTGTTCTATGGCATCTTTTTTTTTTATAGAACTGGCTCTGCTCTTTACAGCAAGGAGCTCCACTGTCATGCAGGGGTGTAGAATGAAGATTAAAATGCAAAAACATGAATAAATATTTTAATCTGATACAGGGGGGAGACAAAGTTCTGACGCTCTGTCTTTGAGGAAACTGCAGTGTTTTCGTCTGAATTCCGTTTCTAGAAATGCACAGGTAAACCCGAACTAGTGGATAACTAATGAACGAAGATAAGGGACAGACTGACTTGTCCGGGAAGCCAGATGAATCTTATCGTTGCAGTCAGATAGTCTACAATAGGAACAGAGGAAAGCTGTACTGTTAACATCATAGTAGGCTTAGGATCTGTAGATCGGTTCCAGAACTTTTGTTGGTTGTGGAATAAGCTTATACCCACACCAGAAGTTCTTTAAAATAAACATGGAAAAAATCCAATTTGACTAATTGCTAAAATCTTAGGCTCTGGCCTTTCATTACGGGTAGGATCTGATTCTGTGACAGGATTTTATTAAGCGGTCGGTCAAAGTTATGAAGCCTTCATGTGTCCTCGCTCTTTGATCTCCTGAGTTTTCTTTGTCAGAACAATCACTTTGGATTAAAAGCTGGTTCAGTCCTCGACGTGCATGTCGCAGTGTTCTGAATTTGTACAGCGCCAAAGTCCTGTTCTCCTGGAGCGCGGTCACATAGCACTTAATTGGTCAAGTTCCAGCACTCCTGTGCTGTTTATTTATGGTGCTAACCGAAGTACGCCGGAGGAGAAGGAAATTAAATCAAGCAATCACAGATTTTCAGAAAACTCAGTGAATGTGGTTAATCAGAGCACAGACCCTCACAGGAGGGCTGGGTCTGTAGGGTGCTGTCTTCAAAGCTAGGTGATAAAGTAAAACTGCCACAAGCATGCAATGAGTGTTTGTGAACAGAGAAATCAGCACTAATGAGATAAGAAAATAGCTCATGTTTGGAAGCTTGTAGATCAAAGGTACAAAGATTCACAGGTCGCAACAAAATGTTCTTTAAAACTGAAAACCAAAGACGTTCCATACATAAATATCGGCACCAATATATTTTATTAGATGTGCCGAACACTTTGAACACATTCTGAGAGGTTAGAGAGATCTCCATTGTACGTGGAGACAAGATGCAGGGTCTTCTTGGAACTGCATCCCCCAGAATGCAACGGGGAATGACCTGCCGTTTCTGGTCACCTGACAAAATGGCGGAAGACAATTGGCTGGGTGATGGTTGAAAAACCAGGAAGCTGAAGGTTCCAGCTGGCCGTCCACTGTCTCTCTTGCTCAACAGCAGGCGGTGCGAATAGTTGGTTTGGTCCCTGTCAAGTTCTCGGCTGAGGAAATCTGACTTTTTGGGAGGAATATTCAACAAGTGAATATTCACTGAACTCAGGGGTGATCACATCCGTGTGCTGCTTCCTCTGTACCTTGTAACGTCGAGTGCTTTTAACTGGGACCCTGCTCTCTCTCTCTGACAGGAGGCCTCCTGTGCCTACGTGCTGATTGTGACAGCGGTCTACTGGGTGTCGGAAGCCGTCCCTCTGGGTGCTGCTGCACTCGTGCCAGCCTTCCTCTACCCACTGTTTGGGGTCCTGAAGTCCAGCGAGGTAAACCTCCCTCCTTTCTGTGTGACTGAGACCCCAGGGCCGCGGGTCAGCAGAGGTCAGCCAGGCACAACGCCATCTACACTGATCTACATCTATGTACTTCTGCGGTCAGGAAGAAGCTCAATGACAGAGCACTGGTCCAGTGCGTATGTCTATGTACTTCTGCGGTCGGTAAGAAGCTCAATGACAGAGCACTGGTCCAGTGTGTATGTCTATGTACTTCTGTGGACAGTAAGAAGCTCAATGACAGAGCACTGGTCCAGTGTGTATGTCTATGTACTTCTGTGGTCAGTGAGAAGCTCAATAACAGAGCACTGGTCCAGTGTGTATGTCTATGTACTTCTGTGGTCAGTGAGAAGCTCAATAACAGAGCACTGGTCCAGTGTGTATGTCTATGTACTTCTGTGGTCAGTAAGAAGCTCAATGACAGAGCACTGGTCCAGTGTGTATGTCTATGTACTTCTGTGGTCAGGAAGAAGCATAATGACAGAGCACTGGTCCAGTGTGTATGTCTATGTACTTCTGCGGTCAGGAAGAAGCATAATGACAGAGCACTGGTCCAGTGTGTATGTCTATGTAGTTCTGCGGTCAGGAAGAAGCTCAATGACAGAGCACTGGTCCAGTGTGTATGTCTATGTACTTCTGCAGTCAGGAAGAAGCTCAATGACAGAGCACTGGTCCAGTGTGTATGTCTATGTACTTCTGCAGTCAGGAAGAAGCTCAATGACAGAGCACTGGTCCAGTGTGTATGTCTATGTACTTCTGCAGTCAGGAAGAAGCTCAATGACAGAGCGCTGAACCAGTGGCAAAGCCGCATTTATATCGTTTGGCCTTGATGGAGAGAGCAAATGCTCTGCTGCCGGACAGGAGGACAGATCAGGTTCAAGGTGCTCTCCAGGCAGAGTATGAGTATGAGCGCATCCTAAACCGCAATGAAAGTCAAATGCAACACAGTAACATGTAAAACCTCCCACTTCCATCACAGAATAGAGGAGATTTCCAGGTCTGCACAGCACCATGTTCTGTGATTCAGAACGAGGCAAGGAGACCTCTGGTGAGGTGAAGCGGCCCTGTGGCTCTGTAGACAAGCAGGCTTGTGAATCCAGCTCTTCTAATCCAATAGAAATATCGCTCTCCACTGCCAGATAGTTTGGGCCACAAATACTACTCACTTGTTAATTCTGCACACAGATCAGGTTGGAACACTCTGTGGTGAAACATCTGCTGCACAACCTGTACTTATCCACTCGTCCATCACAGTGCCTCAGCACAGGGACTAGTGAGCAGGAAGGGCCGACTCATGTCACAATTCTCACTAACTCTCGCTCTCGCCCTGTGGAGAGACTGTGGTACTGAAGAACCAGTCCTTCGCATGACACACACACACACACACACACACACACACACACACACACACACACACACACACACACACACACACACACACACACACACCAGGGGCAATTTCCCCAGAAGCTAACTAACCCACCTGCATGTCTCGGGCCTGAGGGATGAAACCCACACAAACGCGGGAAAACATGCAAACTCCCCACGGACAGCGCCCCAGGTCCGGAATTGAACCCGGGGCCTCAGCGCTGCAAGGCAGCAAACGCTGACCCCTGAGACACTCTGCCGCCCAAACGGGATATCCGTTTCTGTCAATTCAGCGGAATCTCTACAGCAGCACGAGTCAGCGAGTCCAGCCAGTTCGCGTGCTTGGATCGCCGAGTCTTCAAAACAGCTGCTATCGCACACAGATTAGCTCTTCCTGCGGCTCTTCCATTCAGGAAAAAAAAAAAACAGCCAGACATTGCACTGGCCAGCCTCTTCTGGGACAACGGCAGCCGATCAGGTTGAAACCTGATTGGCACGGATTGATTTCGGTTGCATCCTGCTCGCAGCCCAGGACCAGATAAAGGATATCCTGGGGGAGTATCAAGGGAGACGATGTAATCTCGGGTCAGATAGTGGCGAGAGCTCAGTAAGCAGGAGGAAACCATGATTCTTCTCCACCTTTTCACAAACATTCCTCCTTCACTCACCATCTTTAAGCGACGTAGACAGTCCCCTTGGTGCTGGGTAATTCTGACATTTCAGGGAACGAGCCGAAGAAACGGGTGCTGTTAAAACTCTGAACGAGCCAGCGGATCAATTAAGGCATCGATCAGCTTCAGCACACTGGGGCTTTAGAGCTCAGCTGGAACCAGAATCGGCAGAGACAGTCTTCCTCCGGGACCAGGGCTGGGAGTTCCCGATCTCGCAGTCCGGGGTCCCGGTGCAAGAGTGATCAGGGTGACGTCACTCTTCAATGAGTGCGAACCTCGGTTCCAGATTAGCTCCGGGACTTCAGCGAGTGTCTGGGTTACCTGAATAGGTAAGAGATCCTAAGGGGAAACCTGCCCCCACGTGGAGGAATGCAATGGGTTTAGCTAAGAGGTTAGACTATATCTTTGCATCCAGAGACTTTGGGATAGGGAGTGTGTTAACATCTCCCTTTTGGCACTCTGATCATGACATTGTGATGGTTGAGATAACTGGTACTGGTATTAAGTTTGGAAAAGGGTTACCTGAATACAAAGAGAAGGGAAGATGTCAATGCTCTGCAGTACACAGCCGGGATGATATTAGCAAGTGGAATATGAGGGAGAAGTTTGTTTTTTCGAACTCCTCCAGAAATAAAAGTCTCCAAACAGATGTGTGTGTTAATATGGACAAAGCCTTAAGTGGTCCCCTTTGCCAGTTAAAATAACTGAACTTTTTCAGCCCAGTTTATGACAGAGACCTCTTATTAGTAATGACAACCGAGACATGACAATAATAATTAATAATATCGTCATACCTCATACAGCGCTTATCTGGACCCTCCACTCCGAGCTCTTCCCAGGTCAGGGGGAATCCCACTACCCCCACCAGTGTGCAGCCCCACCTGGATGATGCTCCAGTCCTCTCACACACACCAGCTCTCAGTGGGGAGGAGAGCAGAGGGATGGAGCCAGTTCAGAGAGGGGGGTTATTAGGAGGCCATGAGGGGTAAAGGCCAGGGGGGGAATTTGGCCAGGACACTGGGGTAACACCCCTACTCTTGCCGAGAGACACCCTGGGGTTTTTAATGACCACAGAGAGTCAGGACCTCGGTTTGACGTCTCATCTGAAGGACGGCGCCTGTTTACAGTCTAGTGTCCCCGTCACTATACTGGGGCATGAGGACCCACACAGACCGCAGGGTGAGCGCCCCCTGCTGGCCCCACTCACACCTCTCCCAGCAGCAGCCTCAGCTTTCCCAGGAGTCTCCCCTCCAGGTACTGGCCAGGCTCACACCTGCTGGGCTCCAGTGGGGGGGGGGACCCGGCTTGTTGGGGTGGGTCAACGCCTGCCTCAGAGGTGGGCCGATCACAGCGACCTTGCGGGGCGAAGGAGCAGACGTGTGACATACCGGCGCGCCCCGCCAGTGAAAGGGAGCTGTGCGGGGCTCCCGTCCCGCGCTGACGGCTTTCTTCTCCCTCTCTCCGGCCCCCCCCCAGGTGGCGGCGGAGTACTGCAAGGACACCACCCTGCTGCTCATCGGGGTCATCTGCCTGGCGGCCTCCATCGAGAAGTGGAACCTGCACAAGCGCATCGCCCTGCGGATGGTCATGATCGCCGGGGCCAAGCCGGGCATGTGGGTAACCCAGCGCCTCGCCTGTCGGGGGGTGGGGGTGGGGTGGGTGTGTGGGTGTGTGTGGGGGGGTGGGGGTGGGGGTGGGGGTGCGTGTGTGTGTGTGTGTGGGGGTGGATGGGTGGGTGTGGTTGTGTGGGATTGTGTGTGGGTTTGTGTGTGGGGGTGCGGGTGTGGGTGTGTGTGGGTGTGATGGGTGGGGGTGGTTGTGTGGGATTGTGTGTGGGGGTGTGTTTGGGGGTGTGGGGGGGTGGGGGTGGATGGGTGGGTGTGGTAGTGTGGGTGTGGGTGTGGGTGGGTGTGTTTGGGTGCGGGTGTGTGTTTGGGTGTGTGGGATTGTGTTTGGGTGCGGGTGTGTGTGTGTTTGGGTGTGTGTGGGTGGGTGTGTGTGTGTTTGGGTGTGTGTGGGTGTGATGGGTGGGGGTGGGTGTGGTGGGGGTGTGTGTGGGTGTGGGTGTGTGTGGGTGTGGGTGTGGGTGTGGATGGGTTGGTGGTTGGGTGTGGGGGTGTAGGTGTGTGTGTGTGGGGGTGTAGGTGTGTGTGTGTGGGTGTGTGTGGGTGTGTGTGGGTGTGTTTGGGTGTGGTGGGTGTGGGTGTGGGTGTGGGGGGGTGGATGGGTAGGTGTGGTTGTGTGGGATTGTGTGTGGGGGTGTGGGTGTGTTTGTGTGCGGGTGTGTGGGTGTGGGTGTGGGTGTGGGCGGGTGGGTTGGTGGTTGGGTGTGGGGGGGGGTGGTCTCGTCCGCTAGGGGAAATACACACCGTTTGTCTCAGAGAAATCAAAGCCTGGAGACACTGACAAACTGCTCCAAGACTCGCGGACGCCTCAGAAAGGCCACTCTATAGAAGTGAACAGACCCAGGTGTCACATTCGTTATCCAGCAGTCTATCCATTTTCTAACACCTTCATCCAGTTCAGGGTCACGGGAGAGCCAGGGCCTATCCCAGGACACACACACACACACACACACACACACACACACACACACACACACACACACACACAGGGCCAGTCCATCGCAGGACACACACACACACTCACACACTCACACCAGGGCCAGTCCATCGCAGGACACACACACACACACACACACACACACACACACACACACACACACACACATACTCACACCAGGGCCAGTCTTCCCAGAAGTCAATTTACCCCCCAGCATGTCTCCGGACTGTGGGAGGAAACCGGAGCGCCCCAGGTCCGGAACTCAACCAAGGGCCCCAGCGCTTACGTCATTGAAGTCAAGGAATACAACCACATGAACAGCCCAGCTGGCTGCGTCCCACGGTTGATCCCACTGAGTGGCACCTCCTCCTCCTCCTCCTCCTCCTCTTCCTCCCTCATTGCCGAGTGTCTGCCTCCCTGCCCGCAGGCTGGTGCTGGGTTTCATGTGCTGCACGGTCTTCCTCTCCATGTGGCTCAGCAACACCTCCACCACGGCCATGGTGATGCCCATCGCGGAGGCTGTCCTGCAGCAGCTCATCAGCACGGGCGTGGCCGACGCGGACGAGGAGTCCGAGACCGCTGACACGCAAGACGACGACGGCGGCGGCGGTAGGTAGACATTCGGGCCCGCGGGTCTCCCGGCGGGAAGCGGGCTCCTGACTCTCGCGCTCGTGTCGTGCTTTCCTGGATGCTCCCACCCTCCACTCGGTGAGGGCAGGAGGAATCCCA
The DNA here is from genome assembly GCF_040954835.1 of Lepisosteus oculatus. NCBI lineage: Eukaryota > Metazoa > Chordata > Actinopteri > Semionotiformes > Lepisosteidae > Lepisosteus > Lepisosteus oculatus. The sequence continues at coordinate 2,376,225 of NC_090702.1, forward strand.
CCGCCGCCACCAATGTGGCGGATGGACGCTGCGGAATGCGGAAAACTTTCTTTTTTGGGGAGGGGCGGGGATTAGGGGGGGAAAATCCCGTACGTTTTAAAAAATATCCGAACGTTCCTCCCAAACGGAGATTTAAGGAGCAGACAGGAGGACGTATGCCGCAAAATCCAGGGTGCATGGTAATCCTACCCCCTCCTCCACCTCTCCTCGTGAGTTAAGTAGCGGGGTTGAACCAGATTCAAGGAGACGAGGCGTGATTCGTGCAGGGAGCTATATTGGTTTAAATCAGTGGTTCCCAGTACTGGTCCTGGTGCAACCCCCCACACACCTACTGGTTCTCACCCCCTCTCACCTTCGTTAGATAATCAAAAGCCTTAATTGAGCGAAGAAGTTGTTTCGATTGAATATTGGTATTTTGCTTCTAGTCACACGTTAGGGATTTTATCTCGCTTACAGGATGTATCGGTTTAAGCTCCAACATGTTTAAGGGCTGAGAACCGACGGGTCAAATGAATCGGACGATGGTTAAGTCAGCGAAAGGGTTTGATGGTGTAGCTGAGGGCTGGACTGGACCAGAAACCAGCAGGTGTGTGTGTGTGTGGGTCACCAGCACCAGAACTGGGAACCCCCTGCTGTAAACTGTAGTTCACACACTATAATGTGATCATTGCAGCTCCCACTGTCTGGTCTGTGTGGAACAGCATACTGAAAATATTTAGGAAAATATTAAATATGATTCCCCAAAATGTGGCTAATATCCTTTAAAAAGGGAATTGGTGCTATGTTGTTTAGGATGTATTATATAGAGACAGATTTGAAGCTGTATGTGGATTTGATGAACATGTGGGCGTAGATCCGTTCTGAGTTTTATTGTACACTA